>NC_063188.1:74394455-74599321 GCF_023159225.1 Perognathus longimembris pacificus | reverse complement strand
TGGGAATTGCAACCTGGTGAATGTTACAAGGTGTAATCAAAGGCTCTGAGTCTAAATCCTCAAAATCAGAAGACGTTCACAGTTTACTCCAAAACCCTTAGAGAGACAGATTACTGGATAGGGTCTATGAGCACTGAAGCAGAAGGCAGAGAGCCTCAGTTCGCCCTCCTGTAAAATTCAATGTTCTATTTGCACATTCCATTTCTGATGCATTCAGGGATTACCACTAGGCTTAGACATTTGCTTCATAAATCAATAAATGTAATACAAGATATAAACAGAACCAAAGACAATGTATGCCTATCTCAATTGGTGAAAAAGCCTTTTATAAAATTCAACATGCTCTTCTGATAAAATATCTGAAGAAACTAGGAATAGAAAGAGAATGCTTTAATATAATACAGGCTATATATGATAAAATGTTAAACATCATCAAACTACATGGGAAATAACTGTAATCATTTTCTCAAAAGCCAAAAGGGAGATAAGTATATCCACTCTCCTCATTCTTTCACAATATAGTACTGAAATTTCTAGTCAGAATAATGCCACAAGACAAAGAAATAAAATGGATTCAAATAGGAAAGGAAAAAGTCAAAATATCTTTGTTTAAGGATGATATCATACTATGCTTAAAATACTCTAAAGATTCCACACCAAAATAACCATGTAGATCTAATTAAGACTTTTATCAATGTAGCAGTATATAAAATCAACGCAAAAAACCAGTATCTTTTCTATATCTCAACAATGAACAGTCTAAGAAAGAAATCAGGAAAATAATTCCATTCACAGTAACTTTTCAAAAATACTGAGACATAATTTCTTTCTTTTTTATTATTAAGTATTTGTGCAAAGGAGGATGACAATTCCATTCCTAGATTAAATTTAACCAAGACAGTGAAAGAGGCCGACAATGTAAACAATAACTAGGAGACAGTAGAGCACTCTTGTGAACCTTAACTATTCAGGAATGCGAGATCTGAAGAAAGCAGTCTGAAGCCAGCTCAGCCAGACAAATCCAAAAGGTTCTTATCTCCAATTAAGTAATAAGAAGCCAGAATTGGAGGTATGGCTCAAGTAGGAGAACATCACTCTGCAAAAGCATAAGGCCTGAAGTTCAAGCCTGAGCACCAGAACAAAAAACGGAACATTGACAAAGACATTAGTAGATGAAAAGACTTTCCATGCTCAGAGTTGGCAGAATTGATACTGTAAAAATGACTATACTACTGGAAAGAATCTGTACATTCAAGGCAATCTAAGATAATTCATCATAGAGACTGAAAATCCTAAAATTCATAGCATAAAAGACATCAAACAGCCAAAGCAATCTTTTTTTTTTTTTTTTTTTTTTTTTTTTTTTTTTTTTTTTTTTTTGCCAGGCCTGGGCTTTGGACTCAGGGCCTGAGCACTGTCCCTGGCTTCTTTTTGCTCGAGGCTAGCACTCTACCACTTGAGCCACATCACCACTTTTGGCCATTTTCTATATATATGATGCTGGGGAATTGTACCCAGGGCTTCATGTATATGAGGCAAGCATTCTTGCCACTAGGCCATATACCCGGCCCCAGCCAAAGCAATCTTGAATAACAATAACAACCAAAATGCAATGCTGGAGATATCACAATACTGGACTTTAAAGTATACTACAGAGCCACAGTAAGAAAAATAGCATGATACTAGTACAAAAAAGATACAATACCAAATGCAATAGAAAAAAATGACCTAGAAATTAATCCACAGACTTATTGTCGTGTTCTTTTTTTGCCATGTTCTTTTTGACAAAGGAGCCCAGAACATACATTGGAGAAATGGCAACCTCGTTGGCAAATGATGCTGGGAAAATTAGATATCTACATATAGAAAGTGGAAACTAGTTTCTCTCTCTCTCTGTCTCTCTCTCTGTCTCTGTGTGTGTGTGTGTGTGTGTGTGTGTGTGTGTGTGTGTATACAAGTATCACTTCAAAGTGGATCAAAGTATTTAATGTACACTGAAAATACAACAAGAATGAATGTAAGGTTGGAAACTACATGGATTAATAGAGAAAATAATGGAATGTACAGGTATAGGCAATAACCTTTGAATAGGAGTCCAATTGCCCAGAAAATTTGAGCATGATTTGATACATGGTATTGAATCAAATGAAAAAGCTTCTTCACAACAAAGGAAATAATCACTATACTATAGAGACAAGCCAACAGAATGGAAGAAGAGAATTTTTCTTGGCTATATATCTGACAAGGGAATAGTAACAGGATTACACTGGAAGCCTGAGCCCTTTTATCATGAGAGCATGGTGAATTTTATAAAAGGCTTTTTCTGCATTAATTTAGGTAATCATACATTTGCCTTTGATTCTGTTTATATTCAGTATTACATTTATTGATTTATGCAGCAAATGTCTAAGCCTAGTTGTAATCCCGGAATGCATCAGTGAAAGGTACAAACATGCCAGGATTGCACAAGTAATTCTTGTAAAATATTTGTAGAGGTAAGTGCAAGATGGTGGATAAGTAAGATCATCCAGTGAACCCCTCTCCATGCACACATCAATTTGAATAGTTACACACATATCAAATTATCTTTTTCATAAACTAAGGAAATCAGATGAAAGATCAGAGTGTCTGATTTTACTATAAAAGTGAAATGTAAGCTGGGAGCCTGTCGCTCACACCTATAATCCTAGCTACTCAAGAGACTGAGGTATGAGGATCAGAGATCCAAATCATCCCAGTTAGCAAAACCCTTGAGAGTCTTATCTCCATTTAACTACCAAAAACACTAAAAGTAAAGGTGTGGCACAAATGGTAGGGTGATAGCCTTGAGCAGAAAAAACTCAGGGATAGCACCCAAGCCCAGAGTTAAGCCCTAGGACACAGACCTGCACACACACAAAAAGTGACACATACAAAGAAAAGAAAGCAATAATGACTGAACAGTTCCTATTCTAATGCTAAGTAAATCAGCTAAGTAAAACAGGCCATCTACCTACTTAGGATCAGGGAGCGAATCCAGTCAACTTGAATCCCAGTACTCTCAGTACTCTGCCGGTCATATATATATATATATATATATATATATATATATATATATATATATATATATATATCCGATAGACAGATAGATAGGTAGCTAGCTAGATAAATAGATAGATAGGTAGATAGATAGATAACAGTGACAGCATCAGTTAAAACCATACTATCCCTACTCCACAAACGGAGCCACTGGTACACTGGCATTGCATTAGGCCAGGCTCCTGATATCAATTACCACCAGCTGCAGAGCATGGGAAAAAAAACGCCATCCACTGAAGAAGACAGAATAAAATCTAACACAGAGTTTTATCTTTAAAATGTGAGATCTCACTTTCATATTTATCTGATACCATTTATTCGACGGGAATGTAACTTATGGTTAGAGTGCTTACCTAGCATGCATGAAGCCCTGGGTTTGATTCGTCAGTAGCATGTAAACAGAAAAAGCCAGAAGTGGCACTGTAGCTCAATTGGTAGAGTGCTAGCCTTGGTCACAGAGAAGTGCAGGGATAGCACCCAGGCCTGGAGTTAAAGCCTCAGGACCAGCCAAAAAAAAAAAAAAAAGAAGGAGAAGACAAAGACCTTTGCATATATTAGACACTGCCCTTGGCCCTATAGCTCACTTTGAGTGAATGTCCTAATCACTCTCATATTTTCTCAACTGTCCTCTGCAAGATAAATAGAGAATGTGAGAGAAGAGCAGGGGTGGGAAGAAACTGGTGGGTCATTTTGTTATCATTTTTGCTTATGTGTTTTGGTGGAAAAGCTGGTGCTGTGATTTGTTGAATTTTCCTACTGAAATCTGTGTTGAAAATGAATATGGTAAGATAATAAAAAGTATGTATAAATGGGAAAAAAAGGTGAGACCTAGCACACATTATAATCCAAAAATTGTTATGCAGGTCAGGGTTCACAGCTGAACCCTTTAGACTAGATCTAAAGTTGGATGGACACTTGTGAACAGGCAAGGTAATCTCATCTTTTTGCTACTATCCTTTAAGCCTAAGGCACATTTACCCTCCTCCTGATACATAAAGGACCTGGATGTGGTGAGACTCAGGCACAATCTCGTTAACATCAGTCCTGGAGGCCAAGTACACTCTTCACTGTTTCTATGGTACTGTCAACATCAAGCAAGACAGATACTTTCAGAAGAGAATATTCATAGACAGTACCATGAAAGTGACCAGACACCTATGTCTCAGTGAGGTAGAAGTGATGTCACCTTGCATTATTTCTAACTACAAATTCAGTATAACTGTAGAATGCAGGTCCTGGCAGTTCTGAGTTTCAGGTGCAACAAAAGCAGCAACTTTCATGTGCAAAGTTACGTGTGTGTGTGTGTGTGTGTGTGTGTGTGTGTGTGTGTGTGTGTGTGCTGGCCTTGCAGCTTGAAATCAGGGTCTAGGTGCTGTCCCTGAATTGTTTTTGTTCAAGGTTAGTGTTTTACCACTTGAGCCACAGCTCCACTTCTGTTTTTTGCTGGTTAATTGTGGATGAGAGTCTCGTGAAGTTTCTTCCCTAGGCTGGCTTTGAACCATAATTCTCAGTTCTCCGGAGTAGATAGGAGTACAAGCATGAGGCACTGGCACCCAGAAAAAGCTACTTTTCACTAACAGCATTCCAACTCTTGGCAGGATAGCATACCACAAAACCCAGTTCTTCTTGGGGGTAACACAGGTAGTTAATACAACACTTTAGACTGGGCTGAAGTGTTGGGTTAATGAATCAA
This sequence comes from Perognathus longimembris pacificus, assembly GCF_023159225.1. Classification (NCBI taxonomy): domain Eukaryota; kingdom Metazoa; phylum Chordata; class Mammalia; order Rodentia; family Heteromyidae; genus Perognathus; species Perognathus longimembris. The sequence goes on along the minus strand of NC_063188.1, from coordinate 74,594,550 downwards.
CACTGACAACACAGTGGTGGATTAATGAAACTTAATACTAGGCAGATCCAAATAGCCCTTGTACCTGAAAATGAAGCCACTGGAATAGTTCCAGATTCCTGCAAAGACAAAGCCAAATCCAGGATTTCTGTTCCATATAGTATTACTTGGAACATGTTGCAGCAGGATTATACCATGAGTCAACTCCAGAAAGAAGAAGCAAATACCAATATGGGGTTTGGATATATCCCCATGTTATGCTGAGATTGGCAAGCTGTGGGCCCATCTTACTGTTACTAGTAGCCACCAGAATGACATAGAAACTATGTGCTCGCTGGAACAGGCCTGAAGACCAATGGAACAGAATTGAAGACCCAGAAACGAACCCACACAACTATGCCCACTTAATCTTTGATGAAAGAGTTAAAAAATAGTCTGGAAAAAAGATAGCCTCTTTAACAAATGGTGCTGGCAAAACTAGTTCAACACCTGCAACAAACTAAAACTGGATCCTTATATATCACCCTGCATCAAAATCAATTCCATTTGGATCAAAGACCTCGAAATTAAAACAGATACCCTGAAAACACTAAAAGAATGAGTAGAAGAAACACTTTGGCTCCTTGGCACAGGAGGGAACTTCCTTAACCCAGAAATGCAAAAAATCAAAGAAAGGATGGACAAATGGGACTGCATCAAACTGCAGAGCTTCTGCAGGGCCAAGGACATAGCTCACAAGATAAACAGAAAGCCCACAGATTGGGAAAAGATCTTTACCGGCCATACAATGGACAAAGGCCTCATATCTAAAATATGTACAGAACTAAAAAAATAAATTCCTCCAAAACAAAAACCTCCAAAAAGAACCAATAGCCCCCTCAACAAGTGGGGTAAAGACTTGCAAAGAGACTTCTCTGAAGAGGAAATATGAATGACCAAGAGACACATGAAAAAGTGCTCTATATCACTGGCCGTAAAAGAAATGCAAATCAAAACAACATTGAGATTCCATCTCACCCCAGTAAGAATGTCCTACCTATATCAAGAAAACTAACAACAATAAATGTTGGAGGGGATGTGGCCAAAAGGGAACCCTACTTCATTGTTGGTGGGAATGTAAACTGGTTCAGCCACTCTGGCAAGCAGTATGGAGATTCCTCAGAAGGCTAAACATAGAGCTCCCCTATGACCCAGCAGCCCCACTTTTGGGCATCTACACAAAAGACCACAAACAAGAACACACTAAAGCTACCAGCACAACAATGTTCATCGCAGCACAATTTGTCATCGCTAAAATATGAAACCCACCCAGATGCCCCTCAGTAGATGAATGGATCAGGAAAATGTGGTGCAAATACACAATGGAATTTTATGCCTCTATAAGAAAGAATGACATTGCCCCATTCGTAAGGAAATGGAAGGACTTGAAAAAATTATACTAAGTGAATTGAGCCAGACCCAAAGAAACATGGACTCTATGGTCTTCCTCATAGGGAATAATTAGCATAGGTTTAGGCTAGTCACCACAGAGGATCACAAGAGCCCAATAGCTATGCCCCTATGAATGCATAAGATAATGCTAAGTGAAATGAACTCCATGTTATGGAAACGACTGTTATATCACTGTTGTAATTACTTTCAACATGCCATGTGAAACCATAGCTTCTATTGTTGATAATCCTCTTGTATCCCCTTCCTGTGGTTGTACCTATACTATCACTCTATCTTATCTAAGTACATTGGAAACTTCATATACTGGTATTAGAGCTAGGAAAGTGAAAGGGAATACCAAAATCAAGAGACACAGGATGAAAAGATAAATGACTACAAAAGCAATACTTGCAAAACTGTTTCGTGTAAACCAACTGAACAACTCATGGGGGGAGAGGGAACGGGGGAGAGGGTAATGGAGAATGAGGGAGGAGGTAACAAACAGTACAAGAAATGTATCCAATGCCTAACGTATGAAACTGTAACCTCTCTGTACATCATTTTGACAATAAATAAGAAAAAAGTTTTTAAAAAGAAACTATGTGCTAGTTCTTCATGTTGAGTTCATACAGAGCTAGACATAAACCCATAGTTTTATTGTTGCTTTGGTTTTGTTTTTATTACAGGCCAATAACTGGAGATGAATCATCCAGCCTACTCTAGCCTCAGGGAGAGAATTTGAACACTCTTATTGTGTACTTTTTCTATTCTTTCTTAACCCAGTAGTATACTTGAAACAAAGTTGGCATTGAATTGCCCTTTAGTACCTAAACAGTAAGAGCATATCAATGTCAAACTCTCAATGCTGAAATATTTGAAGGGTAGGATTTCTGGAAAGACAGACACAAAAATGGTCAGATTTGAAAGATTGGAATAGATACCTAATCCTCCAATGCCTAGATGTTTTCATGTTAGTAAATGTTAAAGGCCTTCTAGAAATCATGGCCCCCCTTAATAAAGGGTCACAAACTAACAAGAAAATAATTAGCAGATTATTTTAAAGAAACTCAATGAGATTAAAGAAAACAGAGCTTCAATGCTCTAAGACACTTAAAACTCAAAAAGAAATTCCTGAACTAAAGAATAAAGTCAGTGAAATTAAAAGTGAGAAAGAAGACATTAATATTTGGATTTAAAAAAACACAACAATGTGATAAAAGCCTGGCATTATTGGTTTATGGCTGTGGCTCATGGCTGTAATCTTATCTATTCTGGATGCTGATATCTGTGGATTGTGGTTTGAAGCCAGCCTAGGCAGAAAAGTGCATAAGACACATACACATCTCCATTTAGCCAATAAAAAGCCAGAAGTGAAGCCATGACTCAAGAGGTAGAATGCCAGCCTTATGGAAAAAAAAGAACCTAGGCTCTGATTACAAGCTCCGAGAGAGAGAGAAGAATTTAAAATCCCTTTGTACAGGTACTTTAAGATAATATTTTTAAAAAATTAAAAATATAAGCCGTGTACCTGTGGTTCATGCGTGCAATCCTAGCTACTCAGGAGGCTGAGATATGAGGATTGTGGTTCAAAACCAGCCTGGGTAGGAAAGTCTATGAGACTATAATCTCCAAATAACCACCAGAAAATGAGAAATAGTGCTGTGGCTCAAGTGGTAGAGCACTAGCCTTGAGCTGAAGAGCTCAGAGACAGTTCCCAGACCCAGCGTTCAAGCCCCACAACTGACAAAAACTAATAAAATTGTTTTCCCTTAAAGCAAGAAAAACTCAAGATTGCACAAATTTAAGTGCCAAGTAAACAAACAAATATCAAGAGAATGTATATTTCTAAGAATCAAAGAATGGACCCTTCAAGTGTTATTAGTTGAGCTAAGACCACAATGTAATTACTCCTGATAAAGAAACTACAAAAAGCAGATTATCCTTATCTGTTATGTTTTCTATACAAACAACAGTGGTAAATAAATTCACAATTGATAATTATATTCATGTGTTAGTTCTATTAAAGAAGAGTTTAGCAGTAAAGGAACTCACTAGAATTATAAAAATAATATTAATGCTAATAGTGAAATCTACTTCTTTACTGTTCCTTTAGTCTTGTTAGTGGCACAAGTAGGCTTGAATTCATAATCTTCCTGCATTTTACCTCTTGAGTGCTGGGATAAAAGGCATGTGCTACCAAAAATAGTGATCCTACTTCTTCAGCATATTTTGTGCAAATTGATATTTCTTTGAGTTAAGTATATACTTTAAAACATACATTTGTAAAAGTTTCAAAAAAATATCAGCTGACAGGTAAAGAGACACATCAAAAACAACTTTATCTTTTTGTTTACATCTTTGATTATCTAATATATAGAAACCCATAATTTGCATTCTAAACAGATATGATAGCATTACATGGCATTTTTATATCTCTGTGTTTGTTCGAATCTTCTGCCTCCATATAAGGCCACTTCCATATCCATCCCTACTTATTAGCAGATCCAGCTTCCAGGTCAGGACTTTAAAAGAACCTCATCAGCTTAAGTAGCAAAGTATTTGATGCAAAGCAGAAAATGATGATGTACAGTCCATCAGTACTATGAAATTGAAGCCTACAGTATAATGTAGTAATAAATATCATACATAAGAACCCCAAGAGAATTATTTGATGAGTTTGTGGTGAGTTAACATATAGAAAGATTTATCGAATGATTGTAGCTTCCTTCAAAAGCCAGATCCCATTTTGTATATATGTGTATTTGATGTAGGGTAGGGAAAGGGAATACCAAAATTGAAAGACAAAGGATAAAAAGACAAATCAATTCAACAACATTACCTACAAAACCATATGGTGTAAACCAATGGTACAACTCATGGGGGAGAAAGGGAAATGGGGAGGGGGGAGGCAGGGGAAAGTAAGGGAGGAGGTAACAAGTTGGATAAGAAATGTACTCATTGCCTTACATATGAAACTGTAACCGCTCTGTACTTCACCTTGACAATAAAGAAAAAAAAAAGCCTCATCCCAGAAAACCCGGTTTGCCTTGCTTTTCTGTTATTGTAGTTACAAGAGTAAATCAGTGAAATATTTTAGTCTTTCAGTCTTGTGAACTCAAGACTAAATTCATGTCTCTCCATAATTAGACACTCTCGCATATTATATATTACATGGTACATAGTGCTGGTGGTGATAAAAACAGGTAGAGGGATAGGGAGGGAGAAAAAGATAAAAGAATATTACCATACATGGCAAATTAGCTCTGCATGTGCCTGTAAACTGTGCCATATTTACCTTCTTTCCTTGACTTTACTTCTAGGTCTTAATGCAAGATTCACACATACATCTCACACTCATAGGTATTTTCTTCCCTGACTCTTCAGATGAAACCTCAGGTACTTCATTATATCTTTTGAGCAGGCCTAAGACTCTGTGAGCTGATGGTGACTCTTGTTGACATTGTTCATCACTGTGTTGCTGGATTCCTAGAAATAGGAGACTCTGTTAATAAAAGGTAACAAAAGGTAAATAGTATAGCCATCCATATATATGTATATTATTTATATATAAGCATAAATAGTATATATAATCACAATATAATATATATTTTAATCATAACCTCTAAGATTTTTTCTCTACTGCTATATATTTTATTTAATTTATTTATTAATTGAACACAAATTTTTTGACAAGGTGTTGTGCAAAAAGGGTACAGTTACATAGTAGGGCAGGGTGGACATTTCTTATGATATCTTACGCCCTGTTTTTCTTTCCCTTCTCTAGGTCAGGTAGACATATATACAATATACAATGTATCAAGAACATATACATTAGCCACATGGCCAAGCCCAAGAAAATTCGCCTAGGGCTTTAAAAGTAATGTCGATATTAGACAATATGTCGACAGTAGTCTTATATGAATGTACATACATAGCTTTTGAGCTATTGTGATCCACTGGGAGGTCAATTTTTGACCTTTATATGTTGAGTAGTTGCTTGGTTTTAGTTACATACTGTTGGGGCACTGCCCCAATTTGTGGGAAATACCATTTGACAAGCAGTTTTTGGTTTCACAGACCTGGTCTCTACAGTCTCTCCGTCTCCCTTTCGTAACAGTCATATATCAGGGAGAGCATGCCCCTTTGTTTTCTGTGAGGCTTGCCTCACTCAACATTATTTGTTCAAATTATGACCATTTCCCTGCGAATAACAATATTTCACCATTCCTAATCGCTATGTTGTACTCCATTGTGTATAGGTACCATATTTTTTGGATCCATTCATCTGGGTTGGTTCCATATTTTGGATATTGTGAATTGTGCCGCGATAAACATGGAAGTACAAATGTCTTTTTGATATCTTGGGACTTGCTGTTTAGGATAGATGCCTAGAAGTGGTATGGCTGGGTCATAGGGTAGGTTTATATTGAGCTTTTTGAGAACCCTCCATACTCTTCTCCAAAGTGGTTGAACTAATTTGCACTCCCACCAACAATGGAGAAGGGTTCCTCTTTCCCCGCACCCCCTCCAGCATTTGTTGTTGCCTGAGTTCAGAGTATAGGCCATTCTAACTGGGGTGAGGTGGTATCTCGGGGTTATTTTATTTGCATTTCCTTTACTACCAGGGATGTTGAACATTTCCTCATATGTTTCTTTGCCATTTTTATCTCTTCTCTTGTGAAGTCTCTCTTTAGCTCCTTTGCCCTTTTCCCAATTGGTTTATTGGACTTGGAGGGGCTTAGTTTTTTGAGTTCTCTGTAGATGACAGATATTAGGCCTTTGTCTGTTGCTGTGCTGGTAAAGATCCTTTCCCATATGGTTGGCTGTCTTTCTAGTTTGGTGGCTATGTCCTTAGCTGTGCAGAAACTTTTTAATTTGTAGTAGTCCCATTTGTCGAGTCTTTCCCCTATTTGTTGTGCCCCTGGGACTCTATTCAGGAAGTTCCTTCCTGTGCCTATAAGTTCTAGCGTCTTTCCTACTCTGTCCTTCAGTAGTTTCAAGGATTCAGGTCTGATATTGAGGTCCTTGATCCATTTTGAGTTGATCTTGGTGTATGGTGATAGGCTTGGGTCTACGTTGAGTTTTCTGCATATGGCTGCCCAGTTCTCTCAGCACCAGTAGTTGAAGAGGGTATGTTTATTCCATTGTATGTCTTTAGCACCTTTGTCAAATATCAGCTGGCTGTAAGAGTGCGGTTTTATTTCTGGATCTTCAATTCAAATCCATTGGTCTTCCGATCTGTTTTTATACCAATACCAGGCTGTTTTTGTTATGATGGCTCTATAGTAGAGCTTGAAGTCTGGTATTGTGATACCTCCTGCACTGCTTTTGTTGCCTAGAATTGCTTTGGCTATTCTAGGTCTTTTGCTGTTCCATATAAATTTATGGATTTCTTTCTCTATTTCAGTGAAGAATGTGACTGGGATTTTGATAGGGATTGCATTGAATTTGTATAACAATTTGGGCAATATGGCCATTTTCACTATAATGATTCTGCCTACCCATGAGCATGAGAGGTCTTTCCATCTCCTTGTGTCTTCTTTGAATTCCCTTATTAGATTTTTATAGTTTTCATTAAATAGGTCAGTCACGTCCTTGGTTAAGTTGATCCCTAGGTACTTTATTCTTTTTTTTGGCTACTGTAATTGGAATTGTTTCTATAATTTCCTTTTCTGTTTGTACATGGGTGGTGTACAGAAAAGCTGCTGACTTTTGTGGATTGATTTTGTATCCTGCTACTTTGCCAAAATGGTTTATTAGGTGTAGGAGTTTGGGGACTGAGTTTTTGGGGTCCTTCAGATATAAGATCATGTCGTCTGAGAATAGGGATAATTTGATTTCTTCCTTGCCGATGTGGATCCCTTTGATGTCCTCCTCTTGCCTTATTGCTATGGCTAGGGATTCCAGCACTATGTTGAAAAGAAATGGGGAGAGTGGGCATCCTTGTCTTCTTCCTGAGCTTAAGGGGAATGATTTAAGTTTCTCTCCATATAATATGTGAGCAGTTGGTCTGTTGTATATGGCTTTTATTGTTTTGAGGAATGTTCCATCTATACCTGTTCTCTCCAGAGCTTTTAATAAGTATGGATGTTGTATTTTGTCAAAGGCTTTTTGGACATCGACTGAGATAACAATGTGATTCTTGATTTTAGTTCTGTTTATGTGGTGAATTACGTTGATTGATTTACGGATGTTCAAACATCCTTGTGACTGTGGGATGAAGCCTACTTGGTCATGATATATAATTTTCTTGATCAGTTTCTGGATCCTGTTAGCTAATATTTTATTGAGGAGCTTTGCCTCTGGGTTCATTAGTGATATTGGTATGTAGTTCTCTTTTTTGTTGGGTCTTTGCCTGGTTTGGGGATGAGTATGATATTAGCTTCATAGAATGAGTTTGGGATTTCTCCCTCTGTTTCTATTTCGCAGAAGAGTTTGAGGAGTATTGGTGTTAGCTCCTCGCTAAAGGTTTTTTAGAATTCATTGGTGAATCCATCTGGGCCTGGGCTTTTCTTTGTTGGGAGGTTCTTGATTACCCCCTATATCTCACTGTAAGTTATTGGTTTATTTAGTTGATTTATTTCTTCTTGGTTCAGTTTGGGCAGTTTATACTTCTCTAAGAATTGATCCATTTCTGTAAAATTATTGTTTTTTAGTGAGTAGAGGTTCGGTAGGTAGTTGCTTATGATTGTTTGAATGTCGTGTGTATTTGTTGTAATTTTTCTGGTGGAGTCCCTGATTTTACTTATATGAGTCTCTTCTCTTATTTTTTTTTTTAAGTCTTACAAGGGTCTGTCAATTTTATTTATTTTCTCAAAGAACCAGCTTTTAGTCTTATTTATTTGTTGAATGGTCTTTCTAATTTCAATCAGATTTAGCTCTTGTTTAATCTTTGTGATCTCTCTCCTCCTAGTCATTTTAGATTCGATCATTTCTTGTTTCTCCAGTTGTTTTAGTTTCATCGTGAGGTTATTCACCTGCTCTGCTTCCATTCTTTTCATGTGAGTGCTGAGGGCAATGATCTTGCCCCTCAGTACTGCCTTGACTGTGTCCCATAGGTTTCTTTGTGATGTATTTTCTTTGTCATTGTGGCTTATGAATTTGTTGATTTCATCTTTAATTTGATCTGTGGCCCAAGTGTTGGATAACAGTGTTGGGGATTAACCTCCAAGAATGTGTATAGCCTCTGTGGTAACCGTTGTTATTGAGGGTTACCTTTAATCCACTGTGGTTAGATATAATACATGGGATGATGTCAATAATTTTTTATTTGCTGAGGTTCTTTGTGTGGGCTATGACATGGTCTATTTTGGAGTATGATCCATGGACTGCTGAGAAGGTGTATTGGGTCTCTGTAGGGTGGTAGATTCTGTATAGATCTGTCAGATCCATTTGGGATATGGTGTTACATAGGTCCTCAGCTCCCTTGCTGATCCTCTGGGTGTTGGATCTGTCTCTTGGAGAGAGTGGGGTATTAAAGTCTCCCACTATAATTGTGTTTGCGTCTATCTTGTTCTGTAATTTTGTGAGAATTTGCTTGACATATGTAGGGACTCTTTTGTTTGGTGAGTATACATTTATCACTGTGATGTCTTGATTCTGGATTTTTCCTTGTATTAAAATGTAGCGTCCTTCTTTGTCTTTTTGAGGTGATTTTAATGAAAAGTCCAGCTTGTCTGAGATCAGGATGGCTACACCTGCCATTTTGGTAGGTGCATTTTCTTGGAAGATCTTGCTCCATCCTTTCATTTGGATCCTGTTTTTGTCCCTTGCTGTAAGGTGGGTCTCTTGTAGACAACAGATGCCAACTTTGTGTTTGCAGAACCATTCTGCCGGCCTACTCCTCTTAATCGGAGAGTTTATACCACTTATATTCAAAGAGATCAAACATAAGAGTGTTTTTTCTCCTTCCATTTTCTTGTTGGGCTGTTTTTTCCTCTTTTTTTTTTTTTTTTTTTTTTTTTTTGTTGTCTTTAGTGACCTGCTCTTTCTGTTGGGCTCTGGCTATGGTAGTTTCTTTCTGTTTCTGTCTGTGTGTCCTGTACGATTTCTGTTGCATGGGATTCCCTGCTTAGAATTCACTGTAGGGCTGGTTTTTTATTCACATACTCCTTTAGATCCTCTTTGCTATGGAATGATCTGGTTTTCCCTTCGAATGTGAACTCCAATTTCGCTGGATATTTAATCCTAGGTTGCATATTGTTGGCCTGTAGAACTTGGATGGTGTTCTTCCACTCATTTCGCGCTTGGTAGGTTTGTGTGGAGAGGTCTGCTGTTACTCGGATCCTCTTCCCATTGTAGTAAATTTCTTTCTTCTCTTTGGCTGCAATCAGAATTTTCTCTTTATTCTTGAGATCCAAAGTCTTGAATATTATGTGCCTTGGGGTGGTTTTTCTGGAGTCTGGCCTGCCAGGTGTCCTATAGGCTTCAGTTACCTGGATGGGGTCCCTTGTGAGATTGGGGAAGTTTTTTGCAATAACTTTATTAAAAATATGATGAAGCCCTCTACTCTGGTATTTGGCTCCTTCTTCTATTCCAAATATGCACAGATTATATCTCTTGTGTTTGTCCACTAGTTCCTGGATTAGTCTGCCCTGAAACTTCACTGTTTCTTGGAGTGTGGTAATTTTCTGGTTCTTGTCGGCTGCTTCATCATTCAAGAGATAGATTCTGGATTCCATATGGTCAATTCTTTGTGCTGTGGATTCAAGTGTGGAGTTTATGGATATCAGAGAGCTATTTATGGTTGTCAGATCAGCTCTGACCGTGGAAATTTCTCCCTTTAAAGAGTTGTATTTTAAACCTATTTTTTCATGCATTTCACTTCTCAGGATGTTAAGGTCTTCTTTAATGGAGGTTTGCATTGTATCCATTTTTGCTTCCATTTCTTTCTTGGCTTCCTGGATGTCCTTCAAGACTTCCCCTCTAAACTCCTGGAATTGTTTTCTGATTTCATTGCTGATGCTTTCCATCATTTCTGTTAACATGGCCTCATTTGCTTTTTTATTCTCCATCTCCTCTTCAGTCGTGCTGCTTTTTGGAACTGGCGAGTTGTCTTGCCCTTTGATGAACTGTGTTATATTTCTTTGTGATTTGCACATCTGGAGATCTGTGGGTGGCTTCCCTGGTTTGGCTTTGTGCTGATTCCCACTGGTCCATCAGTGGGAGCCTTGTGTCCTGGTGTCCTGGCTCTGGGTTTGGGCTTGGCTGTTGAATCTTGCTTCCCAATGGGTGAGCGTGACCTTCTCAGTTATGGCTGAGGTGGTCACTATCCCTGCATTTGGGGGCCGGTAGGTTCTGTGACTTTCTCTGTGGGAAAGTGTCCTGCCACTGTGTGGTGCTGACCCTAGCGTGACCCTGGTGGGGGTTTGCTGGTTGCTGATTCAGCGTGGTGTGGAGGCTTATTTCTTCTTTGGTTCTTTTTTCCACTCTGTATCTTGGTCAGAGGAGCTCACCTCTATGGCAATTAGCCTTCCTGTGTTTACTGCTCTGGGGCACGTGTTGTTGAGTGGGTGGCCCACCCACTTGTGGGAAATGCACCAAACTGAGTGGGCCCGGGCCGATGGAGAGCTCTGCCCTCCTGTGTAGGTGCGCCTACCAGAGTGGGCGCTGTCGCCGGGGGTCCCTCCCACCTGTGCGCTGTGTGCCCACTAGAACGGGTGCTGCCACTGTGGCCCTGCCCACCTGAGCCGGGTAAGCCTACCAGAGCAAGCCCTGGGTTGTTGGGTTGTGCTTGTGCCCTCCCGCGAGTCTGCTGTGGGGGACGGTATGTGTGGGACCCAGTAGGATCAACTGTCCAGGCACGGGTTAGCGCCCTCAGACTGCGCCTCAGCTGCGAGGGGGCACGTGATCAGGCCCAGGTGTCCCTGCTGTGCTTGTATTGCCCACCAGTGCCTGTGATTTTAGTTGTAAAAGTCTGCGAGGGCCATGCGCCTCGGGTGGGGCTTGCACTGTGCCGTCCCCAGCCCCTGTTGGGAAGGGGTCAGGGCTGGTGCAGCCAGTTCCGGCTTCTGGGCAGCCTTGGGGCTGCTCCGCCCTTCCCCTGCTAAACTCCCGTGACTTCCCAGAGCCTGATGGGGCCTTCCTGCCTGATTTGGGGGTTCTTTGTTCCCTCGGGGTGGTGGGGGGGAGGGAGGGAGATCTAGCTTCTTTGTAGGGTTTGGGTCTCTGATAGCTGGTCTCCCATTGGGGGACGGGGTAATGGGGGACTCACTGGTCCTGGATTGTGTGTGTGTCCTGCGCCGCCGTTGGTCCTTCGGGGGTGGAGTGCTGTGGTGTGGCAAAAGGTCGTGGTGGCGTCCCCGGCTCTCCCCTTCTGTACTGCTGGGTTCCCCAGCCGTTTACGTCCATTCCTGGTGTGGACCTGAACTTCCCGTCTCCGCCGTCGCCGTGTGTCTTGGTCCGCACTCTCCCTGGTGTCCGTGGAGTCCTGCTGTCTGGACTCTGTGCTCCCAGTGTGAGTTTTTGGCAGTCGGTCTGCTGATCACCTGATCCCCTTTCCCAGCCTGGCCCTGTTCGGGCCAGGGTCGGCTGGTGGGGGGAGGGTGCCCCGGAGATTCTCCGGCTCCATGTAGGTTTTCAGCTCTTCTGTTTTGCTCCTTTTTGTTTTCCTGTGTTTCTCCACTGCTTCTGGCTGCTGGTTTTGCTGGGTTCTTGATGGGGTATTGGGTGCTGGAGTTCCCAGCTCGCTATTCAGTTGGAGCGAGTCGGGGTGCCTCCCTACTGTGTTGGTGCCATCTTCCTCCTTTGCTATATATTATTATTCCTTTCTGTGTAGTTGGTTATAAATTATTTATTTATTCCAAAAGTTTTGTAAATTATTTTTATTTACACTGATAGATGTGAGGAGTCTGTATTTACAAAGGAAGCATAGGGCATAGACAAAGAACATAAAGAAGACAACAATAGAATGCAATCCTCCTGGAACAATGTGTCATTTACGTGATTCTGTGATCACTTGTTCTCAGAATTAGATGCTGGCTGACAATTTCTCATCTGCCCTAGGTCAACATTTTCCTCTCTCCTCTGTCTCTCTCTCGCTCTTGCTCTCTCTCTCCTCTCTGTCTCTGTCTCTGTCTCTCTCTGTCTCTGTCTCTCTGTCTCTCTGTCTCTCTCTCTGTCTCTCTCTCTCTCTCTCTCCCTTTTTTTGACAGTCTTGAGGCTTGGGCTCAGGGCCTGGGCACCACTTCCTGCTTTTTCTGTTTATGTGGTACTGAGGAAACAAACCCAGGGCTTTATGCATGCTAGGCAAGCATTCTACCTTTAAACCACATTCCCAGCCCATTGTTTCTGTTGTTGTTTTGTTTTTTTGGCTGTTGTTGTTGTTGTTGATCATGGAGCTTGAACTCAGGGCCTGGGTGCTGTCACTGAGCTCTTTTTGCTCAAGGGTAGTACTCCACCAATTGATCTATAGTGTCACTTCTGGTTTTCTGGTAGTTAACTGGAGGGAAGAGTCTCATGATTTTTATTTGAAAATATTTTAACAATAAATCCCAGAATTGTTAGGATATGCCCACTTTCTAGTTACATCAAGGGCATTTTCAGATCATGGTCAAGCAGTTAAAGATTTCACTTAATTTACATGATAAAAGACAAAGGAGTTATATGAAGAAGTCTGTTTTTATATCTAAATTCCCCATCAAGACTTTAGGGCTGAGCCTGGCAAGATCTGTGGAAGAGTCCTTCTATCCAATTAACCACCAAAAACCTGGGAGTGAAGCTGTGGCTCAAGTAGTGAAAAAGCTAAAGGACATCTCCTAGGCCTGAGTTCAAGTTCCAGTACTGGTGTTCACACCATGCACACACACACACACACACACACACACACACACACACACACGAAAAACACTGCTAGAGAACCAAAATTACACCCATTTTTGGTGTCTCTGGTCCAGGTTAAGTCTATGTTTCCTTATGAGATTCCTGATAAGTGGCTTTTTTCCATTCAGGATGCCAGTGGCTCTATGGTAGCTGTGATTCCACAGTGAAATCTTGGGTCACCAGGCAGAGTTCAGTCATTCAGTGTCCACATTAGAGTAATTTCTGCTATTGTCAAAACAAATGTTTCATGTTCAAGACAAGGAAGGCCTCAGATGTGACAGAGAAGGAGCAGTCTGAAACATTGGCTCCTAGTGGGGTCCCAAGTCAGAGTGTTCCTTGTCTTATACCTTTCTGCAGGTGGACAGCTTAGGATGGGCTATGCTCATTCTCCCTTAATGGCCCAGATTTTACTCAGTGATGATCATAGGATTTAAAGATGGCCATTTCACCTTCCTACAAGAACTCATTCCACTGATTAAGGAAAACTCACATCTGTTCTTCTGCATGTGAAAATTTGCTTTACAGTTTCCCTTCTTGTCCCATAAGATGCAGCATTTCTACAGCCTAGATCATGATCAGGTCAGATTAGAGCTTTGTCAGTTCTAAAAACATGCTGAAGATTTTAGGTATAGTCACAAAGCAGCCTAGGGATAAGGAAAAGGCCATCAACTTTAAGCCAAACCCTAGCTAATGTCCAGATACACCTCATCCCATTCTTTCCCAGGGCCTAAGTTCTGGGTTTCTAGCCCTTGTCAGGATGAGAAGATGTGCTAGTCATCCTGGATTAGGAGAGGGTGCTTCAGAGAAGGAAGCAGCAGAAAGACTTCAAATGGAGACTTTTCACATGGCTTAGGGGGTGAATGGCTCCATCCTACACTGTGCTCATTGATTTACTGTGAAGCTGAAGGCACATCTCTGGCTCATCTCTGTCTCCTAGCCTAACTAATGAGTATAATTCTACTCCCAATATACAGAAAATAGTCATGAGCAGAGGAGACCTGTAGGCATGAGAAATAAGATTTGGACCATGAAGAAGAAGAGTTGGCACAGAATAAGCAGGCCTACTGAAGTACATTCAGAGGCTAACTCTCCACTCAGAGCAGCCAGGAAGGATAAGCTGTGAGTCTGTGATGGGAATCATTAGCTCAGTACCTAGGGGGTTAGTCGCTGTAGTACTCTGGGCCAACTACTACTGTCACCAACTCCTTCCTTTGTATCCTCAATTCTGCTCCCAGAGATGCCCAAGATGGTCTCAATGAGCTCATGAATCACAGGTTACTGTAACCATCATGTTGTAAAAGCCATGATCCTTCATTCCAACAGTCATCAGGTTAGCAGATATGTAATACATCCAACTGTCATATGGTCCAAATCTGATGGTAGGAAATTGTGTATTACCAATGTTTATTTAGATACTCCCCTATTTGTTGATTTTGTAATGATATGATTACTTTTATGCTATTCAAAATTAGCTGAAGTAAGTACTTGGGAACATCTAAAACGTTCATATAGCACCCTATTTCTAGTAGCTGAAATCTATAGACTAATCCACTATGCATTATGAGATAAGTGTCCAAGAAATTAATGTCATATTAAAATTGTAGAATTCTACAAATCTATGAAATGGAATAATTAGAGCTCCACAAACTACAGACAGTGAAATAATCCGGTTATTATAAAGGACACACTATAGGAGTTTCACACTCAAGATTGCTACCCATAGCCATAACCACCCAATCCTGATCACAGAAATCAATAAACGGATACTTTATAACGCAGACTTAAGGAAAGTTCACAGCAGCACCAAAAATTCTGTTACCATTTATCAGAACTTAATAGTATTTTAAAATATTTATTTCTTTTTTTTCCAGAGCTGACTACCAAACTCAGGGCCTTATACTTGCCAGGCAAATGCTGTTCCACTGAGCTGAATCCCTAACCTGTTTTCTTTATCTTCTAATAGTTGTACAGGGAAGTTTCAATGTAACACCTCTATTTGTTTGTAAAATGCATTTGGACCAATCACCCCTTCATGCTCAACATTCTCCCCTGCCCTTACCTTAAGTGTATTTCACAACTGGTGTTTAATCTCTGTTCCTGTGCTCCACAGAGAGGAGTGTCATTCTGATCTGTCTCTACAGCACAAGAATCACTTGATATTTTAAACATGATTACGCAAAATTAATTGGCATAGACCAGAGATGGGTGACTCATACCTGTAATCTTAATTTCCTCAAGAGGCTGAGATCTGAGGATCGCAGTCCAAAGCCATCTTGGGCAGAAGTCCAACAGACTGTATTTCCAAATAACCAGCAAAAGGCTGGACTGGAGGTGTGGCAAAAGTGGTAGAGTACTAGCCATGAACAAAAAAGAGCTCTGAGTTCAAGCCACAGTGGCCCCCACAGACAAAAAGGCACACACACACACACACACACACACACACACACACACACCAACAGAACATAACAAAAGCAAAAGCAGACAATTTTTTTAAATTTTTATTGTCAAACTGATATCCAGAGAGGTTACAGTTTCGTATGTTAGGCATTGGATATATTTCTTGTACTGTTTGTTACCTCCTCCCTAATTCCCCCCTCCCCTCTCCCCCTTTCCCTTCCCCCCCATGAGTTGTTCAGTCAATTTACACTAAACAGTTTTGCAAGTAAGGCTTTTGTAATCGTTTGTCTTTTTTACCCTGTGTCTCTCGATTTTGGTCTTCCCTTTCAGTTTCCTAGTTCTAATACCTGTACACACGATTTCCAATGTACTCAGATAAGATACAGAGATAGTGCAGGTACAACCACAGAAAGGGGATACAAGAGGATCATCAACAATAGAAGCTATGGCTTCACATCGCATGTTGAAAGTAATTACAACAGTGATATAACAGTCGTTTCCATAACATGGAGTTCATTTCACTTAGCATTATCTTATGCATTCATAAGGGCCTAGCTATTAGGCTCTTGTGATCCTCTGCTGTGACTAGCCTAAACCTGTGCTAATTATTCCCTATGAGGGAGACCATTGAGTCCATGTTTCTTTGGGTCTGGCTCACTTATAAATGATGTTTGCTCTATGAGTATAAAAAAGGTGGTGGGACTTCAACAAGCATAGGATATTCATACTGCTCTACTTTGTGGAGAGGATAAAGATCTTATTATACATTAATAGAACTAAAGAACTACTAAAGCCATTAAAAGTGGATGTCCCTAGCCTGCAAGAGATGGTAAAGTCACGGCTTGTGTGAAGGAAAAGCCAGACAGAAGATTTTAAATGGTTGATTAAAGTATGTACAGAAAGTAACACCTTAAAATCTATTGCTGTCACAGCAAGTGTTTTCAGACATATCCTTCCAGAGGGGCAGCTTGGGGCTGTTCTTCTAAGTTCCTGAAAATGGGAGAAAGGTTTGGGAAGGAATAGAAAAAACTGCACTGAAGGCCCTTTTTTTTCAATCTGTAAATACAGTTACGGGTCCATTCTGCACAGAGGCAGGAATAATTGACATGTATGCACCAATGGGCAGACCTGATACAGACATGCTCTTGCTGAGCAAACTACTGGGTGATTTCGGCCCAGGCTCCTCCCTCCACACCCTTATTGCGCACTGTCCGTGCCCCTCCCCCTACAGCTCCTTATTGGGTATGTGGCTACGTAGAGCGAAGTCTTTATTGCGCATGCTTCCTCCATGTGCTTATTACTCACTGCACATGCTCACAGGGACTAGTTGCGCCCAGCTACCCGAGAAGAAAGAGGTGGCACTTCTTTCTCCTTCACCTTAAATCTTCGGTAAGGCCTCAGAACACTCCTTGGCACATTTTAAGTGTGACAGTGTGAGGAGGAACCAGAGGGCTTCTGGTGGGACAGATTTGTGGTCCTCTGCCCTGAGGTCCACATCCTTATTCCCAGAAGGTGGTGCTGGTGCCATGAGCATTTGTCATAGTGGCATGGCCTGGACCAGGGAGTAAGGTGGTCCGTGGTGGAGGAAGGGGTAATATGAAAGAGAACAAGTATTTTGTGTTATTCCAGAGGTACTCACAGAGCCCCAGAGGGAGCCACTTGTAACTCCTAGGTCTTAAGGAGACAGGTTCTAGGGTTTTCGGGGGGGGGGGGGGGGTGGTCAGTCTGTGAAGGAAAATTCTTGGCTACCAGATGCGGTGGAATTTATTCAGAGCCCACCGAGGGCCAGATGAATGGGGAAAAGGGGTCCCACTGCTTAATGAATACAGTTCTGCTTACTACCGTGAGCTGATGGAAGCTCACGCAAGTGATAGTAGCTAATTGAGATACTGAGAGTGGATCAGTTTGAATTCACTCTGGAGTAAGGTAGGCTGAGGTTGTGTGTAGGGGGGGGTAATATGAGAAAAGATAAGTTGGGGGGATCTGTCTCAGGTCTTTACTGAGCTCCGGAAAGGGCACCTATGATGGCAACAAGAAGAGCCAGTCACAGGACAGAAAACCTAATTCTCAATGGGAATTGGGGTGGGACAAGCAGAGAGGAAAGAAACTACTTGGTAACTGGGACACAAATCTGTTGAGCACCTAGGCAGGGCAGTGTCGAGGGAGGAGGACCAACTGCTCTGTGAATCAATTTCTCCTCTGCCATGGGCAGTAATAAAAGGGGGATGGCTCCTGCCTTTAAAAATAGCTACTTTGGAGGTTGAAAGTGGAAGGATCGTGTTTAGAAGCCCCTCCGGAATAAGGTAGCCCTCAAGGAGGAGGAGATAATATACGAGAGACCACTGAGCCAGTCCTCCATGGGGGGTGGGTAACATGGGGGTGGGGCCAGATGGGGTGGGGCAGGTGGTGAGCAAAGTGCTTGGCAACCTTTATGTGGTAGTATTTTTTCAACAACCAGAGTGGGGATGGGAGGAAGGAGTCCTAATGCTCTGTGAGTCATTTTCTGCCCTCTGTCTTGAAAAGAAATAAGTAATGAACACCGGTAGCACACAGCTGTAACAGTACCAGCTTGGGAAGCTGAAAGTAGAAAAGAACACAATATCAAGCTTTGCAGCAGAGTAAGTTGGCCTTGGGTTGGGAGGGAAGGAGTCATATGAGAAAGACACTTAAAGTAATGTTGGTAGCATTCACTGAGCCCTAAGGGGATGCCTTTGAGGGTCAAGAGACAGAAGCCCTAGTCTTTTGCAGTTTCTCTGGAGTTGGGGGTGGGGGTGAGGTTGTGGAGACAGAGCAGGCAGGAGTAAAGTGTCTGGTGTTAGCTCCCTGTCAGGGCAGGAGTGGGAAATGGGGAGGGGGGGTTGTCTCACTATGTAAATCAGCTTTTCCCTTCTGTCATGAGCAGTAATAAAAGCAGGACATCAATGCCTCATGTCTGTAATAGCCACTTGGGAGACTGCAAGTTGAAGGATCAGTTTTTAGTCCACTCTGGGAAGGAAACTTTGCTAGAACCTGTCTCAAAAAGAACAACAACAACAAAAAAACCAGAGGTAGTATTGTGGCTCTAGTGGTAAAGCACCTGTCTACCAAATTCCAGCCTGTAAATTCAAACTCAAGTACAGGAAAGAAAAGGAGAGGTGGGGAGGGAGTAGGGGAGGGACAGGGAGGAGGGAACATGGAAGGTAAGAGCAGGAAGAGGGGATGGAGAGGGGAGAGGGGAAGAGGAGATGGGAGAGGAAGGAAAGAGGAAGGGAAGGAAAGAAGGGGAAGAGCAGAGGGGAAGGGAAGGGGAAGGAAGGAAAGGAGGGGGGAAAAGGAAGGGAGGGGCATGGAAGGGGGAAGGAGGAGGGGAGGACAAGGGGAGGGGCAGGGAGGGGGAAGGAGGAGGAGAGGGCAGGGAGAGGAAGTAGAAAGGGAGGGGAGAGGGAGGGGAGGGGCAGGGAGAGGAGAGGGAAAGAAAGAAGGAAAGAAGGAAGGAAGAAAGAAGGTAAAAGGAAAAGGTCTTGACTGATTGGGATTGCCTCACCTGGCACCACACAGGAATGAACGGGTGATACCATTCCTTTCAACAAGCCATTTTCTTTTACAGAATAGTCTTAACTGATCATAAAATGATCAAGGTAGCATTGACTAGGTTGTTCAGTTTCTGCTATTTTCTTCAATATAGGTTCTACTTATGAACCAAACCAAAGTCTGAAGTCCTTTTCTGTTAAAGTTAGAAATAAAATATTACAAATAACTGATTTTTCTAAATAAAATTGTATTGTCAGCAGTTTTTAAGCAAGAAACTCTAGAACAAGATGAGATTTTTTTTTTTGCTATAAACCTTAAAGAAATATCTGTGCTAATTTGAAATGACTTACCCAGATATATATGTACTTTGATTAGAAATTTTAGGTGTTCAAAATTATAAAATATATCTCCACAATGAATAAAATTTACAGGTCAGCATTTCACCATAATAGTGGTCAAATATTGTTGTTCCTGAGGTGCATTTCCCTAATGTCAGTGTTATTTTCAGAATTAAATATGAGCACTCCAAGGAAATCCACCCGCAAATCAAGGAAAGATAATCCAGCACCTGACCTGAAGACCAGAGCTGAGGCTGCTGTGAGTTATCTTAGCACTGCAGGAGTTTAGTCACAGGAATTTATCTTTACATATAAACTAAAGTAGATGCATGTGTGTAGAAGTGCAGTGCTAGTCAATAACATATGACTAATGAGCCCAGAGGAGAATATTTTGTTGATGCCTGAAGGTATATGCTCATCCACTTCCCAGAAATATGTCCTATGTTTGCTTTCTCATGCTTTTATACAAGAATTGACACACACACTGGTCTTTGTGTAGATGAAAATGCCTTCAAAGTCCTTGTGGCCAAATATTTGGAGTAGTCTCTCTAAGGGAAGAGGAACATTGCTATAAATATATATACATGCTGGTGTTCAAAAATTTTCAACTTATGATTAGATCAGTCTATCAGTTATTTGTGAATAGTTGATATATTCAATGTATAAAATGGATATATTCATTATACGCAGACATGCATTACATATTATCAATACATATTAAGAATAAAATTTGCACACATACTCCTAGGCCCAGCAGATTTTGATGGAGAGACCACAGCCAGTAAGGGCTTCGGCTGAACTTCACAATATTCGATCTGGCCAGGAGAAAGAAGAGGAAGAAGTATGCGCAATTCCAGGTGAATCCAGGGGAAGATTGCTTGCTGGAGGAAGGCATATATATCCTAAATTGTGAAATATAAGTAAAAGGGAGACATAATATGTTAGAAAGATATCTGAAATGTTGCTGAAAACTGACTGGGGATAGGCAGGTGGCTACAGTTTTCTTCTAGTTGTTTTCTCATATAATAATGTACGTTGCTTTTCCCCTTCAAGGTATAATAGAATCTATAGAAAATTTCCAAGAACGCAAAAGTAACTCACATTTATTTCACTTGGATTTATCAGTTTTTAATAGTTCTTCATTTCTTATCTGCCTTCTCTGTGCCTACCTCACTCTTTCTCCTATGTATGCACATATACATGTACACTTTCCAGTGTTTCTTCTTTTTTTTTTTTTTTTTTTTTGGCCAGTCCTGGGCCTTGGACTCAGGGCCTGAGCACTGTCCCTGGCTTCTTCCCGCTCAAGGCTAGCACTCCGCCACTTGAGCCACAGCGCCGCTTCTGGCCGTTTTCTGTATATGTGGTGCTGGGGAATCGAACCTAGGGCCTCGTGTATCCGAGGCAGGCACTCTTGCCACTAGGCTATATCCCCAGCCCCCAGTGTTTCTTCTTAAAGCTGAATATTTCAAAGCAAATTTCAGATATTATGATTCTTTGCATCACTCAGTGAAATAAACCAAATAATGGGAACATGCAATGTTTGAGTATATACTCTGCCTTGGTATCTTGTCACTTCTCTTTATAATTTCCTTCATAGGAACTTTATCTGAGTCAGAGCCCAGTCGTGAATGACATTTACTGGTCATTAACACTTATTTTGTTTCAATATAGACTAACTCCTTCATTTGTTTTGCTTTTGATGACACCAGAAATTTTCATCAGTTCAGTTTTGAAGATCATTCACTAATTTCTGCCTATTTCATATTGTTGCGTACTCTCCATTAAACATTTGTGCACTTACGGCACAAAATGTGATATATGCTAGGTCATAAATTCTAGTCATCCTTATGATTTTAGACAAGCTCAATCTAGTAAGAGAACAAAGGTCTGATTTAGTATTTTATGAATATAAGCAATATGTATATAGTCATTGAATAAATAAAAAATGAAAATCAAATAATAGGTAAATATAAAAAGTTCAGTTGGCTGGGAATGTGGCTTAGTGGTAGAGTGCTTGCCTAGCTTGCACGAGTCCTCAGCACCACATAAGCAGAAAAAGCTAGAAGTGGCACTGTGGCTCCATAGGTAGAATGCTAGCCTTGAGCAAAAAGATGCCAGGGACTGTACTCAGGCCCTGAGTCCAAGCCCCAGGACTGGAAAAAACAAAATTTCAGCTAAGTAGTCTGAAGACAGTCTTGGGAAAAGGAAAAGGTGATTATTTAATAACTCAGCTTTCTTTTGTTTATGGCAGAGAAATTTTCACATGATTCTCCAGCAGTTTTTATTCATTACATTCATTACAATACTAGGCAATAGGCTTTCCTGGTCTGTGGAGATAAATACTACTTTTTAAGATTTGCCTTGGAACTTAAGATAAATACGTGTTTTCTGTTTGTCAGGAATCGACTTGATGAAGGATAAGAAGAAGGCACCTCCTAAAAAATCTGATGGTAAGTATCCACATGATCCTGATGTGAAGGAAGTGATTCTAACGAATCTAGAGGTACTTGTAGTGCTAGGGGAAGTCAAGTGCACCAAGATGAAGGCAAATCAGGGGATTCTAACTTCCACCACATTATTCTTTTAATCATGTACAAGAATCATTATTACTCTTTTTATACTGAAGCACACACATCAAGATTCTTTCAAAAGTAGTTTAGGACCTAGATGCCTGTCTTTCCCCAAACAAATTGGGCTAATCTCATATTAAACTGTGAGAAATGAAAAAAGACTTTATATATTTGGACATTTTATATACTTTTTAAAGGACTGTTTTTCACAAACACTAACTTATGTGGAAAATATGTAGTTTATGTTTTGATATGTCCCTGACAAAAACATCTTTAAACTCTTGTGGCAATGTAATTTTGCACACAAATTGGATGCTTTTCTTGCATGTAAAGAGGCATTCTTCCTGTGTAAACCAGGATTGTGGGTGAAAATGAAGACTAATTATTATCTTGTTTAAAATAACTACACGAAGTCTAAAAGGTCCAGAAAAAAATACCTTTTAAGTCCTCTACAATAGAAATTCAAAGTAGACTCTTGATTGTACATATTTCACTTAAGCATTTCCAGTTGTGATATTGCTGTTGTAGCTCTCTTATATTTAGAACATTGTTTCAAGTAATATATCTAGTTGGTAATTGTTAAACATTTCTTTTTTTAGGTTGTTTCATGGCTACATTTATATAAATGTCTACTCAATTCTGCCTCTCTACTAAAAATTTCTCTCACATCATTTTGTTTAATCTTTTCGGAGGTTAAAGAGTCTCTTATACTTCCTTATATCACTAGAGAGTTTCAAGGTACCATAAAGGTGTGTGAAAGTCTGCCTTCACACTTTGCAAGACTTCACTGCATGTGAGTCAAAAGTTCCACCTTAGGGTTCTGGGGCAGTCCATTTAAAAAAAACCTCAGTGTTCATTTGTTACTGTACCTTTAACATATTATCCATGAAGTTCTAATGATTCCATCTGCTATGTTATCTTATAGGAGAAGGAAAACCAAAGCATAATTGAACACAAGCTACAAACAAGCATGTACTGCCCTTCTACCATACATCTCATAGCTCAATCAGAATAAATCGTCCCTGGTCGTGGCATTGAATTATTGCAGTGCATTGCAACTTTATTTCTAGGTTTTAATGGTATTGGAAACATCTCTGGAAATTCTTTGTTGGGTAAATCAAAAATTTTAAATATGGATTTATCTGAAAATATAATTAAATATATTAAATCCAGTATTTTATCTCTAGTTCCTCCTTTTAATCCAACACTGCAGTTATTGCATCTTTGGAAAACAGCACTTTGTTCCTACTTCTTCAAGCATTATTCTTTTTTGTGTGCTTTTCTCATTTTAACACTGCATACAGTTTTGAATAGAACTGCAGACACTGGAATTCCTTTCTCTGATGATATATGGAATATTTTACCCCTCTCATAATCACATAACGATGTTTACTGTTCTTTTTTAAAGTACAATTTCCCAGATTAAAGTTTTGTCTTGAATGTATGTTGAATTACCTTTTCAAAACACAGTATGTCTTGAAAAATGTGTGAAAATTTATTTCCTCCACTGGTCCGTTAATGTGAGAATGCACTAATATGTTTCTGCATGCTTGTCTTTGAGGGTCCTTTTTTACATGTTTCAACAACAAAGTCTCCCTAGATAGTGGCACAAAATAAATGGCTATTATATTTACATAGATTTGAAATTTTTTTCCAATCCCCAATAAAAAAGTGGATAAAAGGCACATCCGCCGCGGCTGGGCTGCTAGGCCTGCGCGGTCTTCACAACTGCCTTGGCATGGCGCCAGCGTCGGTCCAGGCTCTTCCCGCGGCAGCGACTACAGTGGTAGCAGGGAGCTTTGGCCAGCGGCGGCGGGCTCCATGGAGAGCGGCGGGCGCCCCGGCAGAGGCAGCGCTTCCATCTCGGCCCTCGCTCGGGCTCTGGTGACCCGCCCTGAGTCCTGCACTGCATCAGAGCGGCCATCGACCCCGGGACTGACACGGCTTCGCTGCCTCTTCCTGCGCCGACGCCTCGCCTACCCCCCTGCCCCGCCGCCTCCCGCATCCTTCCGGAGCCCCTATTCGCTTTCGCCCTGACTCCTCGGCGGGGTGGCGGCGGCCAGGCCCCCAGGGCGTTGGTCGGAGCAGTCGCGGCCCCCGGAACACGCCTCTATGATGAAGTTCATGCCCAACCAGACGCGGACTTACGACCGCGAGGGCTTCAAGAAGCGGGCGGCGTGCCTGTGCTTCCGGAGCGAGCAGGAGGACAAGGTGCTGCTGGTGAGTAGCAGTGGTTACTCAGACCAATGGATTGTCTCAGGTGGAGGGATGGAGCCAGAGGAGGAGCCCGGCGGGAAGTTTATGAGGAGGCTGGAGTCAAAGGAAAATTAGGCAGACTCCTGGGCATATTTGAGCAGAACCAAGACCGAAAGCACAGAACGTATGTTTATGTTCTTACAGTAACTGAGATATTAGAAGATTGGGAAGATTCTGTTAATATAGGAAGGAAGAGAGAGTGGTTCAAAATAGAAGATGTAATCAAAGTTCTCCAGTGTCATAAACCTGTACATGCAGAG
The DNA here is from genome assembly GCF_023159225.1 of Perognathus longimembris pacificus. Taxonomy (NCBI): domain Eukaryota; kingdom Metazoa; phylum Chordata; class Mammalia; order Rodentia; family Heteromyidae; genus Perognathus; species Perognathus longimembris. The sequence goes on along the minus strand of NC_063188.1, from coordinate 74,569,989 downwards.
TACCTGGAAAAAAACTAAAGCTTGGCTGTTCCCCAACCAATGAAAACTCCGCAGTCCTTTCCCTTCCAGATAATAATGCCTTGCTTGTGACTGCTACACAGACCTCTGGGGTGCCACCTGGCATAAGATAGAGAGAATTTGGAGGCCCTCTCCACCACGTATAATCTCTTGGGGAGAGGATTTTTCACTTTCTTTGGGAAACATCTGAATGACGCAAACTGTCTGAATTTGCCATGCAGGGATTTCAAACAAATGTGCATGTGTTTCAGATGCTTTCAAGTCTTTCAAAACAAAATAGTGTAAAAATATTTTAAGAAGCCAAAGCCATGTGGGACTTTTTTTTTAAAGATGCCTTAACCGTGCCCCACCTGTTATTTTAGTTGCTGTTTTTTTCACAGAAGTTTTTTTTTTTTTCATTGACATCAGTCTGGTTTATTAGTCAGATCAAATTGCTTATAGGTATATTTTCCTCCTAAATTGGTGTCTTACTCATACACACCCAGTCTTAGTATTAAAGAAACATCCCTCCCCAAACTTCAGATGATGTACTTCCTAAATTTTAGGCATGAGCTATTTCTGTATGGTCCAATAAAAAGGATTTGATTTGCTATTTTCAGGAATTCACCACCTCCTCGGCCTGGATGCTCACAGCTAGTATTATTACATCACTACCAACCTAATAGTATAGCTATTTGCCCTGAACTACCATAGTAGTTTAACATGAAATGTAACTATGGAGTTGTTATGTTTAGGGAAATTATATATAAATATTTTTTGGCAAAATGCATGTAGTAAGTATACCCTATCTTGAAAACTTAACTCGTGGAATCCATTTAGCATGCTCAGTTAATTGCCAGTTCTTTATAATTCCTCATTTATGCAGTATGTTTCCCTCAATTTAATTCTTAAAATGAATTTTCAGTCTTCTAGTTTAGTGACACCTTCACACAATTCACATAATTGGGAATCTAATATTCAATGCTAGTCATTGATGACTGCATCAGTGAATAAAATGGCTTTCCAGACTTTCAGCTATTTCAGGCTGAAGATTGAGTCTTCTTTTCTGGGTTGTCACTAAGTACTGTTTGTCACAGAACTTTTGGGGAAGTGGAACAGACCCAAATTAAGAATTACTTCATCTTATACATGTCTTATTCTCCCTTAAATCAGGCATCCCAAGTAAAATACCTACATCCCTGATCTGAATCTCATGTTCTTACCCAATGGGATCAAAAACAAGGAAGAAGGAAAAGGCCTTTGACTAAGATATAGATGAGGGAGAGTGAAAGGTCATTTTTATGTAGGCATTGTTAGCCATTTGTGAATATTGTAACTGGCAAGTATAAAATAGAAAAAGTATAGCTAAACCATTTGCTCTGTAAGTTGTTAACCTTTTAAATATATAATTGCTGCTAAAAATAGTCCTTACACTTAAGGGAAATTGGTACCATTTTGAAAATGAGATCTTGTGCCATAAATGCAGCTGAACTAAATAAATATAAACATTAGTTCACAAACTAGTGCTGTCAATGAAATGAATAAAGTAGAAAACCCTAACCAATAATGTTCCATTCTGAACTATGTAGTGTAATAAACTTGGATCATCCAGGATTTTTGTGTTTTTCTTTGTACAGACCTTACATATTCTGGTTGTTCTTTTTTTTTTTCAAATGAGACTTTTTAAATCTGACAAATGGATACTTTCTATCAATTACCAATGGACTAAGATTTTTCTCTAATCTCTACTTTCTTTAAATTACATACCTAACACAACAGAAACTGGATTGTTTTTGTAAATAAGATTGCTTCCACCTGAAATGCTATTACATCTTAAGGAGGGATTCATCTTGTACATGATATTATTAGAGGTAATAATGCATGAACTTATTTTATAAACCCTTGGGTTGTGTATTGTCATGTAAAATATGTACAGTATTAGTGTCAATCATTTTTTAGCCTATAAATATTGTTGTATAGTTTTCTTTGGTCAGAAACAGTGGGACAAACAGTGCACTTGTCAGGATTTTCTCCAGTACTATTTAGAAAACCATGGCCTTAGTCTGCACAACTCACAAAAATTTCACAACTCTTCTGGAACCCTAAGAAAAGCTCCAAGGAAAATTCTATTAAAAGCTTACATTCTCAGGCTAAACAGATGAATCTGTTCAAAGATAGCAATATCTGTCTTAGTCCTTAAGAGTTAGCAGATGAGGCCAACAGCCACGCTTATTTGTGGGTTGGTTGAGTAAAAATGGGCAGCTAAATTTCCATGTGCTTCATAAATTCAACAGGAAGTCGTTATTGTAAATTGATCTACAAAGTAGAAACTGCCCTTGCATGTTCTTGTTGTTAGAGATGCGATTTCTCAAGCAAGCACATTCCATCCAGTTTCCTGTTGTACCATTCATTGTATATGGCAGCAAAACTGAAGGGGAGAAATGATTGTTGTACACATTCTGAATTACTTTGCATGGCCTCATTTTGAGATGGTCTCATTCTGACTGGTGTAAGAATCTTGACTTTTCCACATTTGAAACATCAAATAAAAATTGGAATGTGAAAAAAAAGTGGATAAAAGCTGGGTACTGGTAGCTCACACCTGGAAACCTGGAGCCTGAGATTTGAGGATCATGATTCAAAGCCAACCCAGGCATTAAAGTCCATGAGATGCTTATCTCTAAGAAACTACTCAGAAAAAGCCAAAAGTGGTGCAGCTCCCAGGCCCAAGTTTAAGCCCCAGGACTAGCCAAAGGAAAAAAATGGATAAAAAGGAACCAGCTATTCAGATGGCAGAGAAAGGAGAATCAAAATATGAGCTAGCTTGGGCAAAGTTTAGCAAGGCTCTATCTCAAAAATCAGGAATTTTAACACTCACCTATTTCCCCAGCTACCCAGAAAGGAGATATAGGAGGATCATAGTTTCAAGCCAACCTGGGGAAAGTCAGCTTAAGACCCTCTCTTAAAACAAAAGGAATTATGAAAAGTCTGAAATAGCAGAGTATTTACCTAGCAATCATAATATGCTGCATTCACTCTCCAATAACATGAAAACAACAAAAAATGTAGTTTATGCTGGTTATTTCGGAAATGGAGTCTAATGAACAACTCTTTCTGTGCTGGTTTTTCACTTCTGTCCTATAGATCTCAGCCTCCTTGAGTAGTTAGGATAAATAACATGAGGCACTAGTACCTGACTTACAGTTGTTTTTAAGTAGCAGAGATCTGACAAATGATCCTCTCAGACATGGTATATCAGCTGAAAACTTTTTTGCTATGTGTATTGTCAAGGGATGTAAGTCAGTATTCTGGCCAATTCATACTATATGACCAGTCTGTCACATGGTCACATGTCACATGTCAGTCCTTAAACCATGCAAGTATCACCTGCAATTATTTGGTTGCCTTGTTACATAACCATAGACTTGCCTGATGAAGAGACTATAAGTTCAAATGGATTCCAACAGCACACTAGTTATAGTCACAGCAATGTGTGTGTGTGTGTGTGTGTGTGTAAACCCATACACACATATATATTTAAGTTTAGAAATGTCATGATTATTTTACTTTGCACAGCTAATGCACCTTAGTAAAAATAATTCACTGCACTATGCCAGTCCTCTTGCCTCCCTAGACCCATAGTTTAACTTTGAATCAGAAGTGGTTTAGTGATAAACTTCACTTATGGATCTCAGACCATGTATTAAGGCATAAAGCAATTTTACAGTCCACAGCTGAACTCTTCAGATCCAACAGCAAAAGGAACTGTGTTCATCTGGAAGTTAGGAGATGGATGAGGAATCCTATGTTATCCTCCAGCCTGACATAGAGGTAAGTGAGAGACTGCTCAGTGGCAGTTACTATGCTATTCATTGCATATGAGGAATTGCATGATGTTCTTTGGGGCCCCAGTCAGGCTGTAGTTCTTTGTCCACAAAGACCTTTTTGGATCCAAGGGCAACATGTAATGGAGATACTTCCCTATGAGATCTGGTCCAACACTATATAAAGGTGCCTACAAACTTGCATTTGGTGTTGCGTTCTAAATTGTGGAAATACTCATTGAGGTTAGTACAGAAGATGAGGTAATGAATTCATACAGATCAGGAAATATCAGGAATGATAGAAGTAAATGGTCCAATGGCACTTAGTCCTTGTGTGCAGTGGGGGAGGGGGAGGTCAGCCACTAAAAAACGGGCATGTTTAAAAAAATGAATTTGATCCTTAAAAAAAACTAACAGTCCATGGAAGTGGCTCTGTGGCTCACGTAGTAGAGCACTAACCTTGAGCAACAAGAGCTCAAGGACAGTGCCCAAGCCCTGACTGAGTTCAAGCCCCACAGCTGACAAAACAAAAAATCTACCAAAAACAATAACAATTTATCAAAATAAATAATAGGAAACACACTGGGAGGTCAAGTGGAGGGGGGTATAGATGATTGAAGAGAGGAATGGAAGAGAATGCAGTCATAATATTCAATGCATATTCTAGGAAAAATAGGAAAGTTAAGTGGAGGTGGTGGGTTGGGAGGGATGGGAGAGAATGTTGAAAGGGATGATATTGATCAAGATAGATTGTACTTATGAACTGATTTGATTTGCTGAATCTAACCCTTTTGTATGCTTACTTAATTAAAATATAATTTTAAAAAGGAATTTGAAGTGTAAAGAACACAGGAAAGGGTTTCAGTAAAAAACAAGCAAAGCCAGGTTCCTGGGGCTCACTCCAGTAATACTCAGGAAGCTGAGATCTGAGGATCACGGTTCAAAGCCAGCCTGGGCAGGAAAGTCAGTGAAACTCTCATCTCCCATAAACTACTTAGAAAAAGCTGGAAGTGGAGCTGTGGCTCAAGTGATAGAGCACTAGCTTTGAGCACAAAGAGGCTCAGTGCTAGGGCCCCTGAGTCTAAGCCCTAGGACTAGCAAAAAAATCCCAAAACAAAAAAACAAGCAAGATAAAGTGAGTGGAATGGCCTAGAAGCAATAATCAAACATGGAGGAGAACTCATCAAACTGAAAATGGTGAGTTGGACTTTAGGATCCACTGGTAAATGGGTTCACATATTAGGAGCTGTTAACGTAAGCCCAAGAAGCATTTATGTATTTATACCTGTCATTTAAAAGCTTAAATCACTTAATGGGAAGTGTTATAATAATTCAATATGAATTTGATGACAGAATTGCCAAATATGTACTATATCATATACATTATATGTATTATTATATAACATACACATTATGTATAATATATTCAAACCTTTAATGTACAGAAATCCAGTGAGTTTGCCAGTGCAGTCCCTAACTGAAAGTAGATCAGAATCAGTAATAGTGCCATGATTTATCGTAAACACAAAAGCAGAGAATGCAGTGATACTGATTGGTTATGGTCAAAATATAGATAAAAAACACAAATATCACCTAAAAAGTTTTTGGATAGAAACATCTTTTAATCACTCATCTCCAATGTATTTCTGCCACTAAAACACTTGCTTGTGTTTTGATGGGTATTACATTAAAGCTGTAAATTGCTCTATGTTTAGCCTTTTGAGGAACCTTCATACTGATTTCCAGAGTGGTTGAAAAAGTTTACACTTCCACCAACAGTGTAGTAGGGTTCCCTTTTGGTCACATCCTCTCCAGCATCTGTTATTAGTTTTATTGATAAAGGACATTCTTAGTGGGGTGAGGTGGAATCTCAATGTTGTTTTGATTTGCATTTCTTTTATGTTGAGCAATTCTTCATGTGCCTCTTGGTGATTCTCATTTTCTCTTCAGAGAAGTCTCTTTTTAGGTCTTTAGCTCATTTACTAAGGGGGCAGTTTGTTCCTTGAGGATTTGTTTTGGGGGAACTCAATTTTTTTAGTTCTCTGTATATTTTGATGATTAATTGGGAACACAAAAGCCAAGAATGCAATGATACTGATTGAATATGGACAAAATGTAGGTAACAAACCCACAGATATCACCTAAGAAGTTTTTGGATAGAAACATCCTTTAATCATTCATCTCCAATGTATTTCTGCCACTAAAACACTTGCTTGTGTTTTGATGGGTATTGCATTGAGTTTATAAATTGCTTTCAGTTATAGCAGTTTCCACTTCCATGAACATGGGAAAGCCCTGATTCTTTTTTTTATTAATTAAATTTTGTTAACAAGGTGTTGTGCAAAAGGGGTACAGTTACATAATAGGGTAGTGAGTACATTTGTTGTGATATCTTACACCTTCGTTTTTCTTTCCCTTCCCTAGATCAGGTAGGCATATATACAATACCCACTGTACCAAAACCATATACAATAGCCACGTGGCGTGCACCAAAGGAAATTCACCTAGAACTTTAAATATAATGTCAATAATAGAGTTTGCTTATCCTTGTCTTATATGATCATATATACATAACTGTTGAGCTATTGTGATCCACTGAGAGGTCTATTTTAGACCTTTTTATGTTTAGTAGTTGTTTCGTTTTGGATACATAATGTAAGGTCGCTGACCCAAACCTGTGGAAATACCATTTGACAAGAAGTTTTTTGTTTAGCAGACCTGGTCTCTACTGTCCCTCCCACCGCCACCCTAACAGTCATATATCAAGGAGACCATGCCCCTTTCTTCTCTGTGTTCTAGGCTTCTCTCGCTCAACATTATTTGTTCAAGTTCTGACCATTTACCTGAAAATATCAATATTTTATCATTTCTGATCGCTATGTAGTATTCCATTGTGTATAGGTACCACATTTTTTGGATCCATTCATCTGTAGAGGGGCATCTGGGTTGTTTCCATATTTTGTCTATTGTGAATTGTGCAGCGATAAACATGGATGTGCAGATGTCTTCTTGATATCCTGATACCTGTTGTTCAGGATAGATGCCTAGGAGTGGTAAGGGAAAACCCTCATTCTTTAGTGTTCAAAGTCTTGCAGAGTTTTTATTGTACCGCTCAGGTTCACTCCTAGGTATTTTGGAGGCAAAAATAAATGGTGGTATTTTCCTAATTTCTTTCACTGCCCATTCATTATTGATATATGGAAACTCTACTAATTCAATGTTTTTTATACTTGATTACTTCACCAAATGTAACTCTTAAGAATTCAGCCACAACACTTACTGAGAGTAGGGAAAGTGGACACCTTCATCTCATCCTTGACTTTAGAGGAAATTATTCCTTTTTTTAAAAAAGTTTCTCCCCATTTTTAACAAAATGTTGGCTCTATATTTATTATATATAGACTTTGCTATGTTTAGGCATGGTCCCTCCTGATAAAGAATATATGATACACACACTACAGTATTCAACCATGCAGAAAAATCACCTTATGTCCCTTGCGGGAAAACGTTGAGCAAGATAAGCCAAGTTCAGAAAGACAAGTAAATATAATCAATTTTCCTTAATTTGCAAAACTCAAGACTTTAAAAAATGACATGAATGCCTGGATGTCAGCTGCTCACACCTGTAATCTAGGTATTCAGGAAGGTAAGATCTGAGGATTGTAGTTCAAACCCAGCCAGAGCAGGAAAATCTATGACACTCTTAAAAGCTGGAAGTGAAAAAATCTTTGAGTAAACTCATCCTCCATATTTTAGCAAGAGTCAGAATAATTAGTCTTTGTAAGTTTGTACATCTATGATTCAGATAGATAATTTTAATCATTGAACCCCTGGACCATTTACTCAATAGCCCGGGTATATACCTTTAAATATTTCACTCCATTGGTGAATCTGACTCATGATCCAATCAAATATTCCAGAGGACAGTGATGATAGGTTGATTGACTGATTAATCGATGATTGACTTTATTGCTGGCTTTGCACAGAGGAGGCAAGCACAGTATATTCCTGTACAATTTCTACCATATATATGGTAGCAGGGGTGAGAAAGCATCCTTATCTTCCTGATTTGGGGGGGGGGGGGGGGCCAGGCAGGCCTTATACCACTGGATCATGCCTGAATGTTCCAGTGATCAGCCTGAATGGCATTTCTTAAACAAACGTCCTCAATTCCTCTAGGAATTTCTCTTTAGTTGTGGTTGTTCTGAGTTTCCTTTAAAGACTCATTCTCAGCAATGTCCTTTCAGTGACTTGAGACTGTGGAACCTTAAGAGCTTTTATTTAGTTTACTATCCAAAGTGCTTTGTAACGGTTTCTTCTTTTTTTTTTTCTCTTTCTTTTTTTTTGCCAGTCCTGGGGCTTGAACTCAGAGCCTGAGCACTGTCCCTGGTTTTGTTGTTCAAGGCTAATACTCTACCACTTGAGCCACAGCGCCACTTCTCACTTTTTCTATATGTGTGATGCCAAGGAATCGAACCCAGGGCTTCATGTATATGAGGCAAGCACTAACATTAGGCCATTTTCCCAGCCTTGTAAAGGTTTCTTGATAGGGCAAATAGGGCAGTATTCAGAGCTATTGAAAGAGTGCTGTATTTTGTCAAATGTCTTTTCATATGTCTAAATTCAGGTGATTATACATGCTTTTTTTTATCCTTTTAAGATAATACATTACATTGGTTGATTTTCTTTTGTTTAACTACTCATACAGTCCTGAGATGTATTAATGGATCATACTTTATATGTTGTTGAATTCCATTTACTTTTATTTTGCTGAGGATTCTTCATCCATATCCATAAAGTACACAGGTCTATAGTTTTTTTTTCTTTTCTTGTAATTTGTTTGTTGGTTTAAGTTTCAGAGTACTGTTAGATTCATAGAATGTGTCCCTTCTCTTTTTTTAAACTTAATTTTATTGTCAAGGTGATGTACATATGGGCTACAGTTACATAATAAGGTAGTGAGTACATTTCTTGTCATACTTGTTACACCCTCATGCATTTTTCTCTCACCTTCCCTCCCTCCCAGCCTGCTAGTTGTACAATTCCTTTCCAGCATATTGTCTTATAAGTATAGCTATTGCATTGGTTTACTCTTTATTCTTTGTCTCACCATTCTGGTGTTCCCATTCCCTTCTCTAATTCGGATAAACATATATACAATACCCAATGTACCAACATCATATACAGGAATAATGGGATACGCCATAGGAAATTCGTGTCCCTTCTCTTGTTTGAAAGAGTTTTGAAAGGAGTGTTGTTCATTCTACAAAAAAAATTTTATTACCTTTTAAGTATTTGTACAAAGGAGTTGCCGTTGAATAAAGCAGTTTATGAATACTGTGTTCTTGATTAATGTCACCCCTTTCAACATTCACACCCACTTCTCCCTCATTTTTAATTTTTAGGTTAAATATTGAATTTTTTTGCCATGTAACAAAGCAGTTTATGTATACAATGTGTCTTGATCTATGTCTTCGCTTCAACATCTTCACCCCACTTTGACCCACTCCTTCCCTTATTTTTCTCAATCCACCCTCTTGTAAGTACCCATTCCCTGGTATTTATTTTGTTAGGCTTTGACTTAGGCTTTCTATTTGAGCTCTCCATAGTATCTATTAAACTTCAGTTAATTCATTTATAACCGCTTGGGTATCATCCAGTGTGTTTACTTCTTGATTTATAGGCACGTTCTAGCTACCACAAATGAGGGAAACCATACAGTGTTTCTCTCAGATTAGCCTACTTCACTAATATAATGTTTCCCACTCTTTCTATTCCTTTGTGAATGGATTGCTAAATATTCGGTAGACATCAGGTAAGCCATCTGGTCCTGGACTTTTTTGTGTGTGTCTGGAGGTGTTTCTTTGTTAATTGGCAGTACTGGGATTTGAATTCAGGGCCCAGGGCTTCCTATGCAAAATTGCTGTATCACTTGAGCAACAAAGATCTCCAGCTGCTGAAAGCTTTGGGTTTTTTTCCCCTGCTTTATCACTTTTTACCTTTATGGATCTATTTGGATTTTCTTCTTTCTCTGGCAATTTGGGGATTTCTAGTAGTGTGTGTGTGTGTGTGTGTGTGTGTGTGTGTGTGTGTGTTACCTAATTTGTTAACATACAGTTGTTCATAGTATCATCATATTCCCTTTATTTTGGTAAAATTGGTTGTAATTTTATGTCTAATTTCAATTCTCTCATTTCTTAGTATGATTAGGTTAAAAAACTATCAATTTTTGTTGACATTTTCACAGTTAAATCTTTGGATTTCATTGATTCTATTGTTTTTCAGTTTTCTATTTCATTTATCTCCATGGTAAGTGTCATTGTTTCTTCATCCTTTCTAGTTTTGGGCTTAGTTGACACTTTATAGTTAATTAGAGTGGAAAATTAGATTATTAATCAGAGACTTTTTACTTCTTTTAATTTCCTCCTGCAGCTTTGCTTTTTCTATATTCTGCATTTTTTGTAATCTTTATTTTTGTTTTCATCCTTATCAAAGTACTTTCTAATGTTGTTTTGATTTATACTTTAGCTCATTGTTGATGTATCCTGCTTGATTTCCATGTATTTGTGAGATTTTCACTTTTCCTCCTATTAAAAATTTATAACTTCATTCCATTGTATCGAGAGGAAATAATTTGTATTATTTCAATACCTTAAAATGTATTGGGAATTTGTTTTTATGCCTAATATATGGTATATCTGTCCATAAGAACATGCTAGGGACACTTGAGTGTTATGTATAACCCAAAATTTTTAGTGGAGTAATTTATAGATGTCTAGTTGTTTTACAATATTCACGTCTTCTCATTTACATTGTGAGAATAGTTTTATTTTTCCTGTGAGAATTACAATTAATGTTACTTTTATAAAAATCTTGTTTGAGTGTATATTAATAAAACTTCAATGGCATATGAAGCATTTCTCATATACAGCTCTACAATCATTTATGTCATTCTTCTCCCAGACATATTTTTATACATTGTGTACCCATCATCATGTTTATATTCAGTTATTTTCTGTTTTTGCCTTTTAAATCATATGGAAAACAGAGGAGTTTATAAAGTAAATATATAATTATGCTTGTTTTATTTTTAACTTTGTAGTTGCCTTTACCAGGGTTCTTTACTTTTTCTTTTTTTTATTGCCAAAGTGATGTACACAGAGGTTACAGTTTCATACATTAGGCATTGGATATATTTCTTATACTGTTTGTTACCTTCTCCCTCATTCCCCCTCTCCCTTCCCCCTTTCCTCTTCCCCCATTAGTTGTTCAGTTGGTTTACACCAAACAGTTTTGCAAGTATTGCTTTTGTAGTCATTTGTCTTTTTGTTCTGTGTCTCTCAATTTTGGTATTCCCTTTCACTTTCATAGTTCTAATACCAGTATATACAGTTTCCAATGTACTCAGATAAAATACAGTGATAGTTCAGGTACAACCACAGTCAGTATATAGTATCTATTCATTCTATCCTGAAAGACTTCCTCGGCATTTCTTTTAGAAATGATTAACTGCCTAAACTTTTCTTTATCTGGGAATAGACTTTCCTTTTCTTTTTTGACGATCCTAGGGCTTGAACTCTGGGCCTGGGCACTATCCCCTTTGTATTCAAGGCTAGCACTCTACAACTTGAGCCACATCTCGACTTCTGGCTTTTTGTGGTTCACTGGAGATGAGTCTTGAATTTTCCTGCCTGGGCTGGCTTAGAACCATGATCCTCAGATGTCAGTCTCCTACGTACCTAGGATTACAGGCATGAGCCACTGGTGCGAGGCTCCTACATATTTTAAGAATAATTTTGCCAGATACAGAGTTCTTCATTAACAGGTCTTGTTTTTCATTCTACATTTAAATTATGCCATTCCAATGCCTTTTGGACTACCTGGGTTTTTTTAAATGAGAATTTGGCTGTTATTATTATTGGTTGTTATCATTTGAACAGTGAATAACCTTTCTCTTGCTGCTTTGGACATTTTCTCTCTGGCTATACATGCCAAATTTTCTACAGTGAGAAGGATGTCTGCCCTAAGAATGATAAATTTGGATAAAATTATAAAGGTATATAAAACCCCAAGAAAAAATGTGGAAATAAAGAATAAAACTATTTAGAAAGGCAGATACAAGCTGCTAAGGGATCTATCTAGGCAGCTTCCCAACAGAATTACTCATTTAAAAACCAACAGTATTTTGTTCCCACATAGTAAGTTTTCCTGAGGGACCTCAGCAGATCAGACAGCTTCACCTGCATGAGTTGTTGGTTGCAAAGGATCATGTTTGATTTCCAGGCTCCAGGGCTATTTCTCAAGCAAAGAGCCCTTTTCTTGTGGGTCTGGGTGGGGGGACACAATATAACTGCATGGAACAGCAGCACTGCCATCTACAGACTTGTGATTCCAACAGCCACTAATTCTGGAGGAAAACTGACATTTTCAGCTGCTTTTCTGACTGAAGGATGGAGATCTTGGCTGAAGAAGCCAAGTAAGCTGGAGACAAGGAAAAATGAATCAACTGGTATTGAAAACAGTGGTCCCTGTGATGTGTTTCCAGTGGGGAACCATTTTCCAGTCCTTCCCTGGAAATCACAGCAACAGCAACAGGCAGGTCCTGACAAGCAGGAAATGTTCATCTGCTCATGGACTAGGATTAGTGAATTACAGGCCTATATGGGGGGGAGGAAGTGAGGCCACTGTCAGGCTTTCAGGGTTCTTCTGCACTTTTCCTTCAGTGCTATAGTTATTTGTCGGGTAAGAAATGGGACAAGTGGTATTCAAAACCTGATCTCCAACTGTTCCCTAAGTCCTACCTCAGACACCTACAACAATTCCCTGGACATGCTGCTCTTACCTACCCAGCCTTCTGACATGCTTCTCCCGTGATATTGTTGCTGCCTCTCTCATCTCTGTGATCCCAACTACAGACTACAGAATGCAGAGGAGCAAATAAGGCAGAGCTGATCCTCTCCTCCTAGAGGATGTCCTCCCCTCTCCCCCCCACACTTTGGTCAGAAGGAATGTATATATACACTCCTTTACTCTCCTCCTTTAAAGCTTAAGCATCCACAGCCTTCAGCCTCCCAGAGGCCTCCACTGCACTGATTGCTTCCACCTGCATTCCAATCTGTTCCTTACTGAGCTTACCCACAGCTATGAACTCTCCCTCTGGCACACATACTTCTGCTCCTTTCTCCCTCCTCCTCAATGTCCTGCCAATATATCTAAGTAGACAAAGTCTGTCACTTTTACATGTGGACCCTTTTTCTTGTTTACATATAAGAGTTCTCCATCAGCAAGAAAATAATTTCTTCTCATGAGATTCACTATTCGTTCATTGAGAAATGAGAAGATTTCAGATGAAAACCACGCTGAACATTATTTCTAATATGTGGAGGAGATGACCTGATCTTACTTGATGTTAGGCTCATGACCAATATCCTGTTTTTTTCTTTTTCTGTAGTACTAGAGTTTGAATTCAAGACCTCATTATTGCTGGGTTGGCACAGTACTACTAAACTACTCCTCCAGCCCTGCTCTTTACTGGTTACCGGTTTACTGGGTCTCATTTCCCAAGTGTCCATCTGAGCTTCAATATGCCTACTTTTATGCATCATCATTACTGAGATTAGATTTTTGCTATCATTTCTGGCTTCCCTCTATGGAGACAAGTCTTACTGACTTTTTTGCCTGGGCTAGCCTACTTTCACAGCCTCCCAAATAGCTTGGAATAACAATCACATGCATCCAACAATAGATTGAGGTGATATATTGTGAGCTTTTTTCTACTGGATTGGCTTCAAATGGTGACTCTCCCATTCTTAGCCTCCTAAATAGCTAGGATAAGGAGTATGAACCACCTAGGTTCTGGCTCTTTCCATTGGTCTAAGGGATTGGTTTAGAGTTATACTTTCCCTTGATGTATCACACTCACCCTCTGTACTGCCTGATTCTGTCATGCATAAAAATTTGCAATTTAGGAACTAATTTGCAATTTAGGAACCTAACTTTTTGAAGCAGATCATGGTTCTTTTGTATTGTGAACTACTAGCACAGGGCTTCTTTTTTTTTTTTTTTTTGGAAGGGGATTGTAGAAAATGGATGTGTCAAGAGCCAGGTGTTTTTACTACAAATACAGAGCTAAGTAGCTATAAAGTAGAGCACGTATACAGATTAAATAATTTAAATTAGTACTTGAACCCTCACATAAAAAAATCTGATACTGGTGTAAATAAATCTTCATGATACATGAGTAACCATTGCAAAGTATTTTGTACATTGCGTACTACATTGAGCAGCTTATTCTCATTTTATAAATTTAATAGACATCAGTATGTTAAAGATTGATACACTACAGAGTCCATGTTTCTTTGGGTCTGGCTCACTTCACTTAGTATAATTTTTTCCAGATCCTTCCATTTCCTTACGGATAGGACAATGTCATTCTTTCTGATAGAGGAATAAAATTCCATTGTGTGTATGTACCACATTTTCCTGATCCATTCGTCTACTGAGGGGCATCTGGGTTGATTCCATATTTTGGCAATGACAAATTGTGCTACAATGAACATTGTTGTGCTGGTGGCTTTAGTGCGTTCTTGTTTGTAGTCTTTTGGGTAGATGCCCAAAAGTGGGGTTGCTGGGTCATAGGGGAGCTCTATATTTAGCCTTCTGAGGAATCTCCATACTGCTTGCCAGAGTGGCTGAACCAGTTTACATTCCCACCAACAATGTTTTCTTGATATAGGACATTCTTACTGGGGTGAGATGGAATCTCAATGTTGTTTTGACTTGCATTTCTTTCATGGTCAGTGATGTAGAGCACTTTTTCATGTGTCTCTTGGTCACTCATATTTCCTCTTCAGAGAAGTCTCTTTTTAAGTCTTTAACCCACTTGTTGAGGGGGCTATTGGTTCTTTTTGGAGTTTTTTTTTTCCAAAATTTTATTATCAAACTGATGTACAGAGAGGTTACAGTTTCATACGTTAGGCATTGGATACATTTCTTGTACTGTTTGTAATCTTGTCCCCCCCCCCAGAGGTGTTAAATTCACTTACACCAAACAGTTTTGCAAGTATTGCTTTTGTAGTTGTTGTTTCTTTACCCTTTGTCTCTCAATTTTGGTATTCCCTTTCAATTTCCTACTTCCAATACCAGTATACACGATTTCCAATATACTCAGATAAGATTACAGAGATAGTGTAGGTACAACCACTGGAAGGTGATACAAGAACATCATCAATAATAGAAGCTACAGATACACATGGGACATTGAAAGTAGTTACAACTGTGATATAACAATTGTTTCCATAACATGGAGTTCATTTCACTTAGCATCATCTTATGTGTTCATAAGGGTATAGCTATTGGGCCTTGTGATGCTCTGCTATGACTTGCCTAAACCTGTACTAATTATTCCCAATAAGGGAGGCCATAGAGTCCATGTTTCTTTGGGTCTGGCTCACTTCACTTAGTATAATTTTTTCCAAGTCCTTCCATTTCCTTACAAATGGGACAATGTCATTCTTTCTGACAGAGGCATAAAATTCCATTGTGTATATGTACCACATTTTCCTGACCCATTCATCTACTGAGGGGCATCTGGGTTGGTTCCAGATTCTTGCTATGACAAATTGTGCTGCGATGAACATTGTTGTGCTGGTGGCATTACTGTGATTTTGTTTGTGGTCTTTTGGATAGATACCCAAAAGTGGGGCTGCTGGGTCATAGGGGAGTTCTATATTTAGCCTTCTGAGGAATCTCCATACTGCTTGCCAGAGTGGCTGAACCAGTTTACATTCCCACCAACAATGAAGTCGGGTTCCCTTTTGGCCACATCCCCTCCAACAATTGTTATTGTTAGTTTTATTGATATATGACATTCTTACTGGGGTGAGATGGAATCTCAATGTTGTTTTGATTTGCATTTCTTTTATGGCCAGTGATGTAGAGCATTTTTTCATATGTCTCTTGGCCATTCTCATTTCCTCATCAGAGAAGTCTCTTTGTAAGTCTTTAGCCCACTTGATGAGGGGGCTATTGGTTCTTTGTGGTTTTGTTTTGGAAGAAGGTAATTTTTTTAGTTCTGCATATATTTTAGATATGAGGCCTTTGTCTGTTGAATGTCCGGTAAAGATCTTCTCCCAGTCTGTGGGCTTTCTGTTTATCTTGTGAGCTATGTCCTTTGCTGTGCAGACGCTCTGCAGTTTGATGCAGTCCCATTTCTTTTTGGAGGTTTTTTTTTTGGAGGAATTTATTTTTTTAGTTCTGCATATATTTTAGATATGAAGCCTTTGTCCGTTGTATGACCGGTAAAGATCTTCTCCCAATTGGTGGGCTTTGGATCACAAGAGCCCAATAGCTATGCCCTTATGAACACATAGATAATGCTAAGTGAAATGAACTCCATGTTATAGAAACGAGTGTTATATCACTGTTGTAATTTCTTTCAACATGCCATGTGAAATGGTAGGTTTTTGTTGTTGTTGTTGTTGATGATGATCCTCTTGTATCCCCTTCCTGTAGTTGTATCTCATCTGAGTACCCTGGATACTGTATTAGAACTAGGAACGGGAAAGAGAATATCAAAATCGAGAGACAAAGGATAAAAAGACAAATGACTCCAAGAGCAATACTTACAAAACCATTTGGTGTAAACCAACTGACCAACTCATTGGGGAAGAGGGAAACAGAGAGGATGAGGGGGGAAATGAGGGAGGAAGTAACAAATTGTACAGGAAATGTACCCACTGCCTTTCATATCAAACTGTAACCCCTTGGTACATCACTTTGACAGTAAACAAGTAATTATTTAAAAAATTGAAACACTGATAGTCATAAAATGGCTTTCTTTATTTAAACATTTAAAATGGTTAATGTGAAATTACTAGAGGGAGAAGGTAAGGGTTCAAATCAAGTAGTTCAATAAAGAGGAGTGGAACATTAGTACAAAGATGTAGTTACCATAAGAAACTCAGAAGAAATCTAGACACACATCAACCTAGAATTTCTATCCAAACTTTTTGTAACAACTTTTCTTGACGGTGAAAATGGTTGAGTAGTTCAAAACAGTTTCATATCACAGAAGCCATAGGGTAGCATTTTCTTATCAATCAATCAATAAATAAAACATAGAGGGCTAGGCTATAGCTCATGTGGTAACAAACATGTTCTCCTGGATTCAATCTCCAGAACCTCTCAAAATGTATTAAACATGGCAAGTTTATTAATTTGAGTTAAACACCAATATGAAGTGTAGTTTCTTGGTTACAGTCAGATCTGATGATCTTACGTGATCTAATGTGTCTTGAAGATATCAGAGCAGTTGCCAAAGTATCACTAAATAATCCATTAATTTGGGCAATAATTTAGCAGTTAAATCGATTTTCCTCGATGTCACTGTAAAAACATCACATTTGCTCCAAAAGGGGTGACAATTTATTCACAATGAGATAATCCACTGTAGAAGATATTACATGAACTTTCATAGTCATGAGGCAAAAGAAAAGCATAAATGAAATACATATGTCAAATATACTGGTGGGCATCAGATCAATGAGGAAAATTCTTATAAAGGTTTTGTACATTAAAACAATTTAAGGCTAGTAGAATTTAATGGTCTATTAAAATTAATGATACAGGACTGGAAATGTGGCTTAGTGGTAGAGTGCTTGCCTAGCATGCATGAAACCCTGGGTTCCATTCCTCAGTACCACATAAACATAAAAAGACAGAAGTGGCACTGTGACTCAAGTGGTAGAGCAAAGGAAGCCCAGGGACAGTGCCCAGGTCCTGAGTTCAAGTGCCAGGACTGGTAAAAAAATTTACAATGCATTCCAAAACAAGGACATAGGTCAGACATAGATTAGTAAGAAATGACTATTAAAGGGACTGAAGATAGCTCAAGAGAAAATTGACTGTGGATTTACAACAGTTAATCTATACATAATCATGAAGTTCTAGTTAGACGTTCAGTCTGAAGAATCAACAACACAGATGTGGATTCTTCAACAACCTCAACCCACACCAGAAAACATTGTAGTACAGGTAGTATAGTTGTTCATGAGGATAAGGAAGTGAAAGGTATAGTACCAAAAAAAAAGTGTTACTATATGCATTTTGGATAAACATATGTAATGAAATTATGTATATTCTCCTACAGCAACATCCTTTCAGAAAGGAGGAAAAAGTAGAGAAAGGTACAGAATGAAGGCTACAAATACATCTTAAACATTTATTTCAGTAATGGGCTGGGAATGTGGCCTAGTGGTAGAAAGCTTCCCTAGCATACATGAAGCTCTGGGTCCGATTCCTCAGTACCACATATACAGAAAAAGCCTGGAGTGGCGCTGTGGCTCAAGTGGTAGAGTGCTAGCCTTGAGCAAAAAGAAGCCAGCGACAGTGCCCAGGCCATGAGTTCAAGCCCAGGACTGGCAAAAAAAAATAAGAAAAAAATAACTGCCAGGCACTGGTGGCTTCTAACCACCAAAACAATGAAAGTGGAGCTGTGATGCAAGTGATAGATCACTAACTTTGAGCAAAAAAAAAAAAAAAAAAAAAAAAAAAAAAAAAAAAAAAAAAACACCCCAAAACTCAAAGACAGAACCCAGGCCCCCAAGTACAAGGGCCAGAACAACAACAACAATAATAATAGTAATATTAATGACTGTGTTCCCCTGGTTGTTTTGCCTTCCTCTAATCTGTTGTGGTGTTATGGGTCCTGTCATCCTACAGGCCCTTTCCTCTGCCCCACTGAGCCAGTAAATGTGAAAAATGAAATGCTTCTTGGTTGGTGGTGTTATATCACTATGGAATTTGAAATTGAGTGAATATTGGGCTTCTACAGATCACAAAATATCTTCATTGAACAGGAGGCTAAATGTTGTGTGCTTGTGAAAGGGTATTTTCAAAGGAAATTGCTTTTACTGGGTGTTTTAAATGAGTCCATACTTCGGGCTGGGGATATAGCCTAGTGGCAAGAGTGCCTGCCTCGGATACACGAGGCCCTAGGTTCGATTCCCCAGCACCACATATACAGAAAACGGCCAGAAGCGGCGCTGTGGCTCAAGTGGCAGAGTGCTAGCCTTGAGCGGGCAGAAGCCAGGGACAGTGCTCAGGCCCGGAGTCCAAGGCCCAGGACTGGCCAAAAAAAAAAAAAAAAAAAAAAAATGAGTCCATACTCCGAACTGCTAGAGAAAAGAAAACATGCCTTCAAAACAGTAGAATGGAGTTCATGTGTGGACAGAGGAGCCAGAATCAATAAATGAACATGGGTTCTGTTCTCTCCCAGTTTTGTCCAACTGGAGTTCACATTAACTTCCCAGCAGCAAATACAGATCTTTAAGTCTTGCTCTTTTTTCCAGTCTATGGGATTGTACACTGGAAATCTTCCTGGAAATCTTTCTTCAATCCTTCATGGAGAATATCTGAGATATATTTTGCTTTAAATCTTCTAGGTAAGGAAAAAGGCAACTCAAAAAGACACAGTGTAATTGAATGAACCACAGTTTGTGCAGATTCAATTATTTATTACTGAGTTTGATGGATGGCTTATACTGGGGAAGGAGATGGAGGATATAGGTGTGTGAAAATGGGAACTGAGTGTGCAAAAGCAGGGGCCAGAGGTGAGCAGCCGAAATGGGGGTGGAGCAAAGAACAATGAACAGTAGAGGACAAAGAACAATGATTTGCGGAATCTAATAAAATGTTCTGTCCAAAGATATCTTTAGGAATGAAAACTCTGAGTAGGATTGGTCAGATGGCATAGGGCAGAGCTCTATTGAATGAGTTTCCAAGTGATAGAGTAAGATTTACTTTGACTGGTTGGGCACAGAAGGATCTTTAGTGCCCAGTTATTTATATTAACATTTTATTCAGAAATCCTGACTGTTGATGTGCATGGAAATATGTGAATCTAAAAGCAGTGAATGGAAGAGCAAAGAAATGTTGTGTGGTTACAGGGATACTCAGGAAAGGAAGATTAAATTGGAGGTGAGAATACACAGATATGTGTCATACTTATAGAAAGAAAAGTTTATAACACATTAAATCTTGAGTGGAGTTGGGTGCTAGTGGCTCACCTGTAATCCTAGATACTCAGGAAGCTGAGATCTAAGGATCACAGTTCAAAGCCAGACTGGGCAGGAAAGTCCATGAGACTCTTATCTTCAATTAACCGCCAGCCCTCATCCCCAAAGTGGAGCTGTGGCTCAAAGTGGTAGAGCACTAGCCTTGAACCAAAGAGCTCAGGGACAGCACCCCACAACAGACCATAAAAAAATTCTCGAATGGGTTTTTCCAGGGTGAAATATTGTTTTAGGTGATAATTAACATCTTATGGACAGTATATATAAATTGAAAATTAGTATCTATGGGGTTTTTAAAAGATATTTGGAATATCATACATTGTTTAAAAAGGAAATTCAGTGGAAAACAGAGGATGAAGTAAGTGTGGGGCAAGTCTACCTGAAAAACCTTTGTTAACTTTAAAGGAGTATCCTATAATGTCTCTAATTTATCTCCTTTGCCTGTAGGAATAGTTCAATATTGGAAAAATAATGCAAACTGAATGTTTAAAATGCTATTCGTGGTCAGGGATGTAGCTCAATGGCAAAGTACTTGCTTAGCAAGTGGAATGTCATGATATCAATCCCCAGTAACAAAAAAGAAGAGACAAAAAAATACAGTTAAAAATGCTATTGGTAAACTTAAGCATAACATTTCAGAAAAGGCATGAATTCAGGACCTGGGTGTTGTTACTCAACATTTTACTTAAGGCTGGTAATTTACCCCTTGATTTACAGCTCTACTTACAATTTGGGGGGGGGGGGGTTAATTGGAGATAAGAGTCTGACAGACTTTCCTACTTGAGCTGGCTTCAAACATCCATGCTCAGATCTCAGCCTCCTGAATGGCTAGTTAGGATTATAGGCATAAGCCAGGAAAGTAACACTTTAAATGTATTGTTACCTGAGAAAAATCAAGTTCCAGAAAACAACAGAAACAAAATGTTATTGGTACAAAATAGAACTTTGGCATATGCTGTATGCCCCCAAACATTACTTTTTCTTTCTTTTTTTTTTGCCAGTCCTGGGGCTTGAACTCAGCACCTGGGCACTGTTCCTGACCTTCCTTTGCTCAAGGCTGGCACTCTACCACTTGAGCCACAGCACCACTTCTGGTTTTTTTTTCTGTTTATGTGATTCTGTGGAATTGAACCAAGAGCTTCATATATGCTAGGCAAGCACTTTACCACTAAGCCACATCCCCAGCCAGCTTTTATTTCTTCCTAGAACATTCCTTCCTCAAATCATCAATGGAATGGCTTCTTCTCATTAAATTATTTTCTCAAACTTTTTATAACAATCTTTAGCTGAAATATCTCTGTTTCAGTTCTCTTTCTTATTGCTCTGATTTCCTTCATGTGTGTACATGTGTGTGGGTGCATACACGTGTGCATGTGCATACACGTGTGCATACACGCACTGGTACCAGAGCTTGAACTCAGAAGTCTGGCTATCTTGAGACCTTGATTTATTTGCTCATTGCTGGCACTCTACTATTTGAACGACTTCTCCAATCCATGATTTATTTTTACATGGTTATTACTACCTGAAATTATATAAATTATTTGACTATATCTTTGTTCTTTACCCTGTGAGAATCCAAGTTTCATAAAAGTATGGACAATATCCATTTAAGCTATTAGTCCAAAGTCACAGAATTAGTAGAAGTTGGAATCAATGACAATCATCTGACCTCATTTCTTACTCCTATTCTGTGCTCTCTTGGAGGGCATATGGCTTTCAAGTCTATGCAAGGGGAAAATGCTTGAAGGACAGAGGTTATCTAGGAATGGAATGCCCTGGAGCTCCTAGTTATTTTGTTACCATAAGGAAAAAACCACCTGTGAATGAAATGGAAACATATAAATAAAACACCAAAGCATCATAGACACCATACATGAGACTCAAATCAAATTGTTTCTGAAGTCCATCTGACTTGTAATTTGTGTTTATAACTAAATGAGTCAGTGATATTTTGTGCTTTCTTAGCTCTGTTGGAAATGGATTTTCTGTTACATATGGAGAAGATCCCTTAAAAAAGCAAATCATATTTATTACCATAATTTGTAAATGGCAGTAGATGTAAGTACATGATGAGATAAAAAATAATAATAATTGTTCATTTGGTTTGTGGCTTACTGAATATTACTATAACTATTGCCACAACTTCAATGCTGATTTCTCCTTTAATTTCCCATAAGAAAAATATATTGAAGACCATCTTAGAAAAACCCTTTTCAAGGATTTCTTCCATAAAATATTCATGTTCAATTACATTTTACATAATACCATTAGGAAAATTTCGTTTCCAGAAAACTGTATGTTTCTAGGATTAGATAAGTTTTGGTTAAACTGTGGAATTTTACGTGAAGGTTTGAATTAATCATACCTCTTTCTCTTACAGATTCCAAACCAACTAAAAAAAATAAACACAGGATTAAAATAACAATAATCAGTCCTAATAAATTGTAAACATATCAAATTTCATAACAGTATACACAGTTATACATATACTGTCAACTTTTGTGTAAAAATCTTATACACACAATATGCTTGCAAATACATAAAATAACTGCAAGGATACCCAAGAAACTGGTAAGAGTGGCTGAATGTGGTAGAGCACAAGCCTTGAGCAAAATTGCTCAGGGACAGTGCCCAGGCCCTGAGTTCAAGCCCCATGACCACCACAAACATAAACAAACAAAACGAAAACCCTACAAAGCTAAAAATTTTAAAGAAAATTATATGCTTGTATTATTGCTGACAGAGTTTGATTGGAGGTCATAGATTAGAACTGAGGCTAAAATGAATTTGTATTCCAAGTGTACCCAGCAACCCCACTTTTGGGTATTTATCCAAAAAACCACAAACAAAATCACAGTAAAGACACCAGCACAACAATGTTCATTGCAGCGCAATTTGTCATAGCGAGAATCTGGAACCAACCCAGATGCCCCTCCGTAGACGAATGGATCAGGAAAATGTGGTACATATACACAATGAAATTTTATGCCTCTATCAGAAAGAATGACATTGCCCCATTTGTAAGGAAATGGAAGGACTTGGAAAAAATTATACTAAGTGAAGTGAGCCAGACCCAAAGAAACATGGACTCTATGGTCTCCTTTATTGGGAATAATTAGCACAGGATTAGGCAAGCCACAGCAGAGGATCACAAGAGCTCAATAGCTATGCCCTTATGAACACATAAGATGATGCTAAGTGAAATGAACTCCATGTTACGGAAACGATTTTTATATCAGAGTTGTAACTACTTTCAACGTCCCATCTGTATCTGTAGCTTCTATTATTGATGAGGTTCTTGTATCACCTTCCTGTGGTTGTACCTACACTATCTCTGTAATCTTATCTGAGTTTATTGGAAATCGTGTATACTGGTATGAGAAATAGGAAATTGAAAGGGAATACCAAAATTGAGAGATACAGGGTAAAAAAAGACAAACAACTACAAAAGCAATGTTTGCAAAACTGTTTGGTGTAAGTGAACTGAACACCTCATGGGGGGGAAGGGAAAGGGGGAGGAGGGAGGGGGGGTATGAGGGACAAGGTAACAAACAGTACAAGAAATGTATCCAATGCCTAACGTATGAAACTGTAACCCTTCTGTACATCAGTTTTATAATAAAAAATTTTAAAAAAGGAGTTTTAAATCTGCCACCCTAAGGGAAAAGTTGTATCTATAGGGCAGATGATGAATAAGTCATCTAGTGAAGGACTATACTTTCTTCCATATCTTGCAATAATGAATAAGCTCAAGAGCTAAGAGAAGCCCAGACTACAATGTATTATAACCCCCTTTTCAAGCTCATCAATTTATTCCTTCTCCAATATATAAAACTAGGTAAGTGACAAGAGGATGTAAGTTCAAACTTTCTTCCAAATATTTCTGAAAAGGATAAGCCATTTTTCTCCTTGAGCCATGAATCTGGAGGAAAACAGCAGATACATCTTATCACACTCATCAAATCTTTTCTCTTGAGCCATAGTTATTAGCACTTAGGACTCTAGATCACACTCGGGGCTGTGGCTTTCCTTTTTTGGGTAAATCAGCAGTGTCTTAAGAAAGTTCTACCAACACTATAAAAAGTTAGTAAACAATTCTACTTTTGTCCCCAGGTAGCATGAGACAGAATAAAGCAATAATTAAGTCCAAGGTTACATAATATTCTAAGCTGAAATTTTCTTAGTGTTTTTCCTAATTTACTATTATGCTCAACTATATTACTTGCTAAAACTAAGACAATTTATGATTCCCCCAAATAACATTAAAATAATCTTAGTAATACAATGTCAGTAACATAATAAAATACCTTAATTTGAGCTATTTATGAAACTCTAGCCAATTATTAAACTCAAAAGGAAAATGCATGACCAAAACTAAAATTTTGATTTAAAGTTCAAATGAATTAAAGTCCAAAATTCTGCCTTTCCCAATTTTCTTATTTCTCTCATTTCAACCACAAAGCTGTGGGGTGCGTTCAGTAGTTGTAGCCTGACCTATCTTTCTTTTGATAAAATGTAGTTTCTTCAGGACCTCAGACCAGAATTGTATGTCATACATTTTTAAGAACTGAGAGGGTCAACATAAGACAATCAAAGTGTCAGCATCACATTAAAAAATTAGAAGCCAGGCACCAGTGGCTCACTCTAATCCCAACTACTCAGGAGGCTGAGATCTGAGGATCAAGGTTCAAAGCCAGCTGGAGCAGAATAGTCCCTGTGACACTTTCGTCTTCAATAAACTACTCAGAAAAATCCGGAAGAGGTGCTGTGGCTCACTCAAGTGCTAGCATGCTAGCCTTGAGCAAAAAGAGGCTCAGGGACAGCTTGTAATCCCTGAGTTTAAGCCTCAGGACTAGCAAAAAAGAAGAAAAAAGAACTAGAAAGTACACAAATATTTAGACACTGGAACAGTTTTTAAAAGTGAACTTATTTCCCCAGAATTCAATGAATACAGAAATAGAGTTCCATATTCTGGTTGTCACCTAATTATCATATCACAGACTTAGTAAAATCAGAAAGTAGGAAAGTAGACCTAGAAAAAAAAAAGGAGAAATGATCATATCTTCTTCGTTTCATCCTCAACAGGAGGCCATTTTATCTCTGTGGGTAGTCTGGACTCCATGATTTATGACCTTAAAATAATTTGGAAGACATTGCACAAGAGAAATTCAAGACCTTATCAGCCTGCTAAAAGAGCTGCTTGCAGAATCCCAGGGAAAAAGCTATGGCTTTAACCAGCTTCTTCTCTCTACCATGTTTATTTTTCCTTTCTTTCTTAGATTTAGTTTTCCTTTACTAATAGCTTCAAAAGAAGGTAAAAGACCTCTTCAATTAGTAATTTTTATTGCATCGGAGCTTATCTTCAGACATATATGAGTTTCATGGGGTCAGACAAAAAACAGAGAAATTGGTTAGATCTGTATATCCACACCAGCATTTGAAACATCACTAGGCCTACAGATAACATAGTATTAACTCTGTTGCATAGTCCTGCAGAGATATCATAATTGATGAGTCTACCAGTCCCTGAAAACAAAGCCTGTTTTCAGTCTTTCCTCGTGTGTGTGTGTGTGTGTGTGTGTGTGTGTGTGTCCGTGTGTGTGCACACACATGCACGCCAGTCTTGGGGCTTGATGAGTTCAGTCTCGTGTTCTCTTGCTTGACTTTTTTGCTCAAGGCTGATGCTCTGCCACTTCAAACATACCTCCACTTCTGGATTTCTGCTAGTTAGATGGAGATACCCAGGTTGGCTTCAAACAGTGCCCCTCTGATCTTATCCTCCTGATTAGCTAGGATTAGAGGTGTGAGCCACTAGCACTGAGCTAGTCTTTCCTGGTTCTATCAAGTGCTTTGCTCACCTCATACTGGAACTATAAAGTATTGTAATACCGAAATCTATAATCTAACCCAAAACTTCTGACTATTTATTCTTGAGACAAGAAAATTATATAGCTCCATCTTATTTCTGTTCTTTCCTTTTTGGTCCTATATAGACCTATTGACCCTTGCTAAATCCAGCCTTTGTCTTGTAACAGACTTCAAGCTCCACCGGGTTTGCAAAGCCATAAATCTGCATCAGCTTAAATACCTCAAGTGTGCAGATACAAGTCAAAGCTGTTACACACAAGAGATCCTGATGGGGCTGGGAATATGGCCTAGTGGCAAGAGTGCTTGACTCATATACATGAAGCCCTGGGTTCAATTCCCCAGCACCACCACATATACAGAAAACGGCCAGAAGTGGCGCTGTGGCTCAAGTGGCAGAGTGCTATCCTTGAGCAAAAAGAAGCCAGGGATAGTGATCAGGCCCTGAGTCCAAAGCCCAGGACTGGCAAAAAAAAAAAAAGAAAGAAAAAGATCCTGATGCCACTGATTACCAAATATTACACACAAACTCCATCAGAAGTCATAATCTCTCCACTTGTAGTTTGGTCCCATGCTTTCTCTCAAAGCAGTTTCATAAGGTTGCACAACCTATGTTTATAACAATAAAATGAAAAGTATCTACCAGTTTGATTCTGAACTAGTTGAACAACAGATATAAGACTCAGAAAGGGGAAAGATATTGGTATTATATATGGAAATGTAACAATGAACCCCTACAACTAAATGTATATTAATAAAAATGTTGCCTTTACTTTCAGTAGATTTAGAACTGATGATCCATATTGGAAAACTATCAAAATGAGCTTTTCATTCCATCTAAATTAGAATTTTAAAGCCATCCAGGAAGATATTTGAGATCACCAAAACATTTATGATGTCTCAGGAGAATTCACACTTCAATGAGTACAGAGACTCCATGTGCCAAAAAGAGCTAGGCAAGAAGTGTTCCATAATCTTTAACATCACCTGAAGTTAACATATGAGCCAATTAGTCATTCTTTAGCGGAGAACTATGGAAAATGATGGAAAGAAGGGAAAAGAGTTTCTTCCTAAAACATGTGGTAAAGTTCTAACATCTTTGGATTTTCCCCCATTTGCCTACTAGGCTAAGACTTCTCTTAGCTCCCTCTCTCCCTCTAAAAGGCTAGTCATTAGAACCATATAGGATGTGGAGATCCTCATCGTCATAATATCTAAGAGACAAAGTATTTCTCATATGTAATGTTTAACGTGTGTTCATAGCAGGTACCTGAATTAAGACCATTTCTCACTATTCAGTTTCAGAAACATTTCCTAAACCTTAAAAATATATTCTAGCTGGGTTCTGTGATCCTAGATACTCAGAAGGCTGAGACTTAAGGGTCACAGTTCTAAGGTAGTTCAAGCAGGAAAGTCCATGAGACTCTTATCTCCAATTAATAACCAAAAATCCCAGAAGTGGACCTGTGGGTCAAGTGGTAGAGCACTAGCCTTGAACAAAAATCCTCATGGAGAGGGCCCGGCACCCTTCATCCAAGCCTCAGGACCTGCGCAACAACAAAAGTAAACAAAACAGAAATAAGTTTCATTGCTTTGCCAATCACAATTTCTGCTAAATATGTGTCACTGTTTCTAGATTATGAACTCTATTAGTAAAGATTTAGAGTGATGATAGTCTCAACTCTGTGAAGTTCGTATTTATAAGCACAACCAAATCTGTCATATTTGAGAAGCTACAGAGAAGATTTTGCAGTACTAGAATGATTTCCATCCACAGTGTTAGAGATTCATCTCCGGGTGTCCATCCATGCTGAATTCTGCAACCTGAGATGATCTTCCAAGACCAAAAGGTAGGATTGCCCCTATGCTTATAGTATATAACCTTCCTCTGCAGTACAGTAGCAGATACACTGGCATGTCCTGTGCCTATCCTGAACCATTGCACTGCAACTTCCTTTCCCAATAGACTCTTCAGGCTCATGAGGATAACAGACACTATGCAGATTGAGACAGGAAGAGAGCCATGAAAGGAGAACATAGTGAAAATACTTTACATATGGGACATGAAAATGTAACAAGGAAGCTTGCTGAGAACTGGTCTGGGAAGGAGGAGGAAGAGTGATAGAGGGGGGTGATTGATCAAGTTGCTTTGTTTGCACAAATGTATATGTCAGTATGGAACCTCCTAACACAACTAATTGGTACTAATGTAAAACAGCATGCCTGCAATCCTAGCTACTCAGGAGAGTGAAATGTGAGGATCACAGGTCGAAAGCTAGCATGGGCAGGAAAGTCCATGAGACTCTTATATCCAATAAACTACTCAGAAAAAGCCAGAAGTGAAGCTGTGGCTCAAGTGGTAGAGTGCTAGCCTTAAGCACAAACAGGCTCAGGGACAACCCCAGGCCCTGAGTTCAAGCTCCAGGAGAAGGAGGAGGAGGAGGAAGGGAGGGGGAGGGTAGGTCAAAATTCAATGTGAACACTGGTGAGCTTTTTGACTTCATCAGAGTACCTCATTAATCCACACGTGTTTTGACCAAAAGCTACATAGCAAAGCTGCAAATGGAAGCACCAAAGCTCCGTTCCTTCAGCAACCTTCTCAGCTCATTTCTGCTATTAGCTAGAACAGCGGAGCTGTGGTGAAGGTCAGTGACATAGAGGAAATCCCCCTCCCTTGTTCTTCCCACCCTGAGTTCAACAGGATCTCTGCCTTGGATCACATATTTCTCGTGCATCCATCACCTAGACGCTGTGAGCCTGTGGTAAAGAAGGATCCACAAAGCACCGGTGATTCCTGCAGGCGGAAGGCGAGGCCCTCAGCTGCAATTCGCTCCGCGCTGGTCTCCTGCGCCCTCTGCCGACCAGACAGAGGAAGCGACTGTCTGCTGCATCAAGTGGCTGCTACCACTGCAGCATCCTTCCTCTTTTCCTTTCCTTTTTTTCCCTTTCTTTTATTTTTTTTTAAAAATACAATAGCACAAATCTACTTTACGTAATTTTCTTTAGCTGAAATATTGGAGCATCACACAGATTCTGTTTCCAATGGCCTTAGCAGGAAAGGTTGCTTCAGAATTTGGCAAGGAACCATGCCACTATTTCTAAGGGTACAAGTTACTTTTCTCCAGATTACTCTGGTTTTGTTCAATTTTCTGTCAGGAGTCACTGATGTTTTTGTTTTTTTTAAATTTTTGCTTTGTATAGGTAAGCACTTCTCTTGCCAAGTAGAAATCAGTAGCACCTCAGGCGTAAACACCTCCAATTAAAAAAAAAATATTGTAAAGGTGATGTACAGAGAAGTTACAGTTACATAGTCAGGTATTGGGTACAATTCTTCTTGAACAGTGTCTTTCCCCTCCCTCTTTCAATTTTAAGAAGAACCCTGGGCTTCCTTTGGTCCCAGAGATTCAGCTAATAGCCAGCGAAAATGGCCTTGCACTAGAGTTCCAGATGTTTTGCCTTTTAGAAGTCCTGTTACCAGCAAGCCTCCACAGACTCCAGGATGCCAGAAGGAAGTTATCCCTCTTTCAAAGGGGCCCAGGGACCCTGGCAAGCACCACCACGTAGCAATCAGCTCCCGCAGTCTATACCATGGTTCTAGACCTAGAGGAACTCCCGTTCTTTGTGCCCCGCCTCCCCCATTCTTGTAAATGGTGACTCTGGAACTCTCAAGAAATCCCACAAACAAATCTTAGCAATCTCTGCCCTCCAAGCCATCTGCATTCCAAATTCCAGGAATTTACCCGCACTAATGCTTTCATTGATTTTTTTGTACACACACGTACACACACACGTGCACAGACACACATACATTCACATACACACACTTTTCCTACCATTTAAGAGGATTTGGACTTGGAAGACAGGAACACACTGTGCTCAGGGCCCCTCTTATTGCAAATCATGACTCAGGACTCTCAAGGAAGCCCATGGACACATTTTCGTCCTTAAACATCACAAGCTCTGCCCTCCAATTCCAGTTCCACGTGCTAACAGCGGTTAACCCATCTGCGTTCCAAATTCCAGGAATTTGCCCTCCTTCACACTTGGGCTTTCATTGAGATTTTTTTGTGTACACACATACTTTTCCTACCATTTAAGGGGATGTGGAAGTCCCCCTTGTGGTCAGGGCTCAATAACCATCTTGAACCGTAAGTGACTTTTCCTGGTTTGTTCATTTCCAGACTTGACTTCCTGAGATTTTTAAAATTTAGAATCCTGTTTTCTCACCAGCTTAAAAAGCAGGAGAACTTATCTGGAGAATAAAGGGTAAAAAAGGCTGGAGACGGCTCAAGTTATATAACAGCTGAAGGTCTTGGGTTCAAAAATGCCAGAACTACCAAAAAACAAAGTATCAACAACAAAACCAAACCAAAAAAGAACTACCATATGGACTTTATTTCCTGTTTTCAGTATTCTTCTGGTTTCCAGACACTTAACACTTTCTTCATGTTTATTTTAACATTTGTGCTTGTGCAGGAATTATTAACATTGTCACTTAAACATAATAGTCTAAACACCAAACTTATAATCAGAATAGTAATTGAAATTTCAAACTTGTTAGTATTTCAACATTATAAGACTATAAATTCATGGAGAAAGGCTTATTTTGAAGGAATCCAACCATTTATACCATTTTTGTCATTCTAGTAAATGTGAATCGGTACCTCATTGTGATTTTAGCTTCTGTCCATCTAATGATTAATGATTATATTGTTCTTGTTTGTTGGATATTTGTGTATCCTTGGAGAAATTTCTGTTCAAATTGTTCTTTTCTTTTTCAATTTTAATTTTTATTGTAAAAGTGATGTACAGATGGGTTACAGTTATATAAGTCAGGTAATGAGTACATTTCTTTTTAAAGTGTCACTTCTTCCCTCATTGTCTCCCAGTTCCCCCACAAGTGTGTAGTTCATTTTCAGCATAGTGTCTAGTGAGGATCACTGCTGCATTTGTTCACCCTTTGTCCCACCATTTCTCTGCTTCCCCTTCACCTCTCCAAATCAGATAAGTTTACAAGACAAAAGGTACAGAAATAGAAAACAGCAACAGAAAAATGAACCACAAACAGTGCAATAAAAAACACCTCTTGTTCCCATTTCTTGGAGTTTATTTTGATAAGAATCTTTTATATGATCATATGCACATAGCTATTAATTAAGCCCTGGTGATCCTCTCCTAAGAACATCCTCTTTTGATCTCACTGTGTGAATGTTTTCAGTCTTGTTTAATTTATCATGCCCAAGTATAATTTCTTTGTTAACATCCACTGTGTTTACTTGTAGATTCACAGGCACATTCAAATTACTACAAATTAAGGAAACCATGTAAACTTACATTTCTTTGGGTCTGACTTTCTCCACCCAATATAATTTTTTCCAAGTCTTTCCATTTCCTTACAAATGGAGCAATATCATTCTTTCTGATGGAAGTATAGAATTCCATATATATATGTATATATATATGGTGTTTTCTTGATTCATTCATCCACTGAGGGGCATCTGGGTTGATTCCATATCTGGGCTATAGCAATATGTTCAAACTCTTAACCCATCAAATGATTTATTGTTGAGTTGTTTAAATGTACTCTAAAAAATTGGATGGAGTAATCTTATCAGATATATGATTTTAAAATATATTATCTTGCTAGGTGCCATTGCCTCGTGCCTATAATCCTAGTTACTCAAGAGGCTGAGATCTGAGACTCATCATTCAACACCAGCCTGGACAGGAAACTCCATGACCCTTTTATCTTCAATGAACTACTAAAGAGCCAGATGTGGAGGTGTGGCTCAAGTGGTAGAGCACTAACTCTGAGCACAAAAGTTCAGGGACAATGTTTGCCAGCAGCATTTATTGAAGAGAGTTTTTCTCAACACTATGTTTTTGATGCCTTTGTTAAAACTCAGTTGGCTTATGGCCATGGTTTATTTCTAAGTTCTCTATCTTTTCCATTGGTCAATTTGTCCTTTTTAAAAAATACCAGTACAATGTGATTTTAGTCTCTTGTATATTTACAGTATGTTTTGAAATAAGCTATCGTAATACTTTCAGTCTTGTTTGGCTTGACTTTTGGCTTAAGTTTTTTTTTTTATTATTCTGAGTCTTTTGTGGTTTTCATAATAATTTCCCTCATGCTTTTCTATTTCTGTGAAGAAAGTTACTGGGATTTTGATGAAAAATGTATTGAATCTGTGTGGTACAGTCATTTTAACAAGACAAATTCATCTAATCCATGAACCTTATTTCTTTCTATTTTTGTGTTCTATAAAATTTTCAGCAGCGTTTTATAGTTTTCATTGTAGAACTACTTCCCTTCCTTTCTGTGTGCAGATAATGGGGTTTAAACTCAGGGTCTGGGTTCTGTCCCTTAGCTTTTTCACTTAAGGCTAGTGCTCTGCCATTTGAGCCACAGTGCCACGGTCTTTAGTGGTTAATCGGAGATAGAGTTTGAAGAATTTTCCTGCCTGAGCTGGCTTTGAACCACAATCTTCAGATTTTAGCCTCCTGAGAAGCCAGGGTTATAGGTATTAGCCACTGGTTCACTTTTTGAAGAACTTCCATACTTTTTTCCATAGTAGTATATTATCTTACATTCTCAAGAACTGTGTACATGACTCCAATCTCTGCATGTTTTCATAAACACATTTACTTCTTGCTTTTTAAAAGATATTCTAACAGGCTTGATGCTTTGTCACAGTTCAGATTCTTATATAGCTGACAATTAATGATCTTGAATTGTGTGTTCTTTAGAGAAATAGCTATTCAATACTTTTGCCATTTTCATTCTCCTTTTTTAATAAGAGATTGGATGCAGAGCCTTGCTCATGCCAGCAAAGCACTCTAACACTGACATACAGCCCCATAGCCCTCTCCTATCAATTTTAAAATTGGGTTATTTGGCTTTGTTCTAGTGAGTTGTAGTATTTACATATTTTACATTTCTTATCAGATTTTTTAATAGTTTCTCTCATTCCATTTTTCTCATTGCATTTTCATTCTTTTTATTGATACCTTTGCTGCAGACGAAGTTTTTAGCTTAATGTAACCCCACTTGTATACATTTTTGTTCATGTTGCTTGTGATATTTTTGTGTCATAACTAACAAATCATTGCCCAAACCAAGCTGTAGTGTAACTAGTCTTCTGGTGCCTACCCACAGTAACTCCATCTTGCAGCAAGCCACCACTATAGTTGTTCTGTATGCCAGACTTCTACACAATAAGCCCTCTTTTCCATGGTTACTATGGCTTCTGAGGTCAGCAAGACTCTTAATCAGAACAAGGAGGAAGCGTTCATAAATGTAAAAGGCCCAGTGGTTGTTTTGTATTTGAGCCTCTAGTAATTCCGTGGTATGGACATCAGGTGGCAATGTTGGGCAGATTTTTGAAAAAGATTCAGCGCCTTAATATATTAGCAGATTGGTAAGCAGGGGGAGTTTGCGGCTTTGCCAACTAAGGTAAATTGAGACTTAAGGAATCATCTTTCAAAGAGTACCTATTAGGAGAAGTAAAAACAGACCTCCATCGTTTTACTCTATTCTTTAAGCAACTCTAACTAAAACATTTTTTATTCATTCAGTTTGATTTGAGTCATTCTTTGGGTTGTCAAGGACCTCCAAATTTGGAAACACAATTCTTTAAGCCTCTCCAAAGACTCAAGCAACAAAGATTCATTGAGCTTCCCTTAGCTACTGCCTTCTGGAATCAATGGCTCAACAAACCTCCTTTCTGACACTTGCACATGGCTTTACATGGGAGCAAAGTCTGAAGGATCTGAAATCAAGGGCATCATCATGCCCAGTTTATTTAACTACCTCCTAAACTTGGTGACCCAATTGCTCTTCCTCTGCCATCAGAGATATCTGGATATTTACCTTAGCTTAGACATTCACCATACATCTAGGCACACAAAACTAAAAGCCTCCAGAACAGATGTATCTCTTGAAGAAGCTCATATACCATACAACCTTTTGTAACTAAAAACTATTTAGCAAAGCTGAAGAATACAGAACATGAATACCAAAAAGTCCATTGTGTTTCAGTAGACAAACAAGGTCCAGTTTTGAAAATGCATTTGGAAAATAATTTCATCTGTAAAGGTATAAAAATAACACAGTCCCTGTAATCAAGAATACATTAAAGCAAGGAAGCCAAAGACTTCGACTGAAAACTATAATTCATTGCTGAAAGATATTAAACATGAAGCCAATAACTGAACATTTATCTTGTGCTCATAAAAAATCAAGTCTACTCAAAATTATTTACAGATTCAATGTAATCCTTATTGAATCCCAATGCCATTTCTTTCTCTATGCCACTCGTGTGGATGTCTACCCATGAAGGGAACCTTAGTTTGTTCCTAGATGTGCCTATTGGGGAATGGATTGACAGGTGAAAGCTTGTGTCTTTATTTTCTTTTAGTAGAAAATTGTGCCAAGGTTCAAAGTAGACTAAGTGGTCTCTTGAGAAGGGCTTAATTCCTGTCACTTGAGTTGAGATGTAGCTCAGAGGTAGAGAACCTGCCCCCATGAGAATTAAGATTTCGGACCAATCTCAAGCAGTAGAAGAAATTTTTATTAGTATTTGTGTGCTGTTCCTTGGGCTAGACCTCAGGTGCTGTCCTTGAGCTTTTGTACTCAAAGCTACTGCTTTAGCACTTGAGCCACAGCTCTACTTCCAGCTTCTTTGGTACTTAATTGGAATTAAGACTGGCACAGGCTTTTTTGCCAGAGAGCTGGCTTCAAACTGTGATACTCAGATCTCAGCCTCCTGGGTATCTAAGATTATAGGTGATGGCCACTGATGTCTGGCTGGTAAAGGGGGGAATGAAGAGTTAGGGTGAACCCCATTTTCAGGCAGCCCCCGTTTTGTTGTCTGTTTAAACTATGAGCAAACCCAGGGCAAGCTTATTAGGGCCCAGCCAGTCAAGAACTCTTAACTGCCTGAGAATGCTTAACTCTAACCACCCCTAGAATGCCTCGAGTCCTGAGCCAATCAGATTTGTACCCGTAATCTTGCTTGCTTAAACACCTGATTGCTGTAACTTTGTCTTTTGCCTTTATAAGCTCTGTGTAATCACAGCTCGAGGCTGCCTCCTAACCTCTGCTGTGTCGGTGGGTAGGACAAGGCCTGGGCCATGGCCCCGCTTGAATAGTCTTGCCTTGCTATTGCATTTCGGAATGTCTGAGTCTCGGTGGCCTTCTTGGTGGTCGTTTCGCGACGTGGCATAAGATTTGGTGGCTCGTCCGGGATAGCCCCAGAGACCCCCGAGACCCCAGACTCCAAAGGTAAGAAAACAGCCCTGTTCATTTGTCTTGTCCTGTAATGTGTCTGTTTGTCTGTTTTGCTTTTGCTTATTTCTTGAAGGGGTTGTCAAAGCAGACGCGCTTACTCGGCAATCCTGGGGAGACTGGGGAATGCCCCAGACTCTCCACCCTTGAAGGGGGACCCCTGGAGCCCCACCTTCAACTTGGATCCACTCCTTCTGCACCCTTGCAGGAGGTTATGGGCCAACTTGGGAGATTTCCATCTCCAACTCATAGATTTTGTAGGTTTGTCTGTTTTGCTTTTGCTTCTTGTTCTCAGGCCTGTGTGTTTTCCTCCTTTTGTATTGTTATAATTGTTTTGTTTTTTGTAGCCTTTTGGACTGAACATATGATGAGAGCTATGGGTAATGTTCTATCAAGGGAACCTCCATCTAGCCCCTAGACTTGAGTATGATGCAAAATTAAGTTTAAGTTTAAATTCAAATGGTCATCAAGTTCGGGCATTACCAAATGTTTTAAAAGAACAGGAACTACAGTTTAAAAAATGTTTAATTAAAAAATCAGAGCTAAGTGTCAGAAATTTGGATGTAAATGTTTATCACTGTTAAAAGAATGCTTGGGTTTCTCAGTTCAAAGGTTTTCAGGTAAACTTTGGAAACCTTGTGGTAAAAATGAATGATTTGACTGGAATTTCTAAAACTGCCCCTTGAGAGGTACTAAGAATTGGAAAAGCATTTTAAATGGTTAGAAAGTTTATTTGATGTGATTCAATTCCTGTGCTATTTTTGTAATTTGGATTCTAAAGGATATATATTAAATTAATGCGAATAGGAGTAAACTCTCATTAACTCTATGTATGTAGGAAGAAATGGCAAAATGGGCCAACGTTTCTCACTAAATGATTAGAAAGCTGAATGGATAAGTATTTCTAATTCTGTAATTGTAATTCTTGCATTAAGGAAAAATTGTCATTTGAGTTCAAAGGTCTTCATGCCATGCAGTAACTGGGACTGAAGAAAAAAATGAGGCTCTTTTGAAACAAGCAGCCCAGAGGCAAAGGGCAGCACCTGGTTTCAGAATGCCTGTAAGCTTCAGAGTTTTTCCAATGCAGATAAAAGCTAAAGTGTTAGTGTTAAAGCAGAGGTTAGTAAAAAAAAGGCTTTGGAAATCAAGAATACATTTATAGATAAGAAATTTGAAATTTGGAAGTAAAATTGTCCTAAATAATTATTGTAAAGTGAGAAAAGGAGAATTATGGCTACCAAAATGTTTAATTGCCATTCCAGTTTCTTTGTAGGTTTTTTGTAACAGTTGCCAGCAGGCCCACAGAGAAGCACAGGTGATTCCTACAAGTTTGTCAAGATCTAATCCTGGCCCTTAATAAGTTCCAAGTAAGAGCATGCTTAAAAACTACTTCTGCGTGGACCACCTTGTTGCTTTTAATTGGAGTAAAGTGGCCTCTTGTAAGACTCATTGATCTGAAATCTGCGATTCGAAGCCAGCCTGGGCAGAGAAAGGTCCCTGTGAGAGACTTGTCTCTCTTCAGCCAGCAGAGTGCTGGGAACGGAGTTGTGTGGAGCTCAAAAGTGGTAGGGTGCTAGTCTTGAGCTGGAGAGCTGAGGG
Organism: Perognathus longimembris pacificus; assembly: GCF_023159225.1. Classification (NCBI taxonomy): domain Eukaryota; kingdom Metazoa; phylum Chordata; class Mammalia; order Rodentia; family Heteromyidae; genus Perognathus; species Perognathus longimembris. The sequence continues at coordinate 74,533,339 of NC_063188.1, read as the reverse complement.
ACAGCACTCAAGCCCTGAGTCTAAGTCCAGTGGAAAGTCACTCCTGGGACAAAAGTGGTGGAGCATCCAGAGGCAGTAAGCAGCTGCTTGGATGGCAGAGATGGTGTCAGATCCTAGAGTCACTCCTGTTTGGCCTTTCAAAAGTTTATCAGAGCCGGGAGGTCCTAGAAGAATAGTTCGTAAGCACGCCTTTCTAATGCCCATGTCTGTCTAGTGGGCAGGAACTTGCCAGTCATCTGTGATTGTGGGTAGTAAGGTAAGTTTGTCAAATGAGAGGATAGTTTAAAATCCCAATCCCCGCATCTACTCAAAGCCCTGACTGGTAGTGAGAATTTTAAGCTGGTACATCTGTTCAGGAAAGAAAGCTTGTAGACCTGAGATTGTGTCCTTATTGAGATCTGTTAAAGGCCTGCAAAGGTAATGTAGGCATTTTTAGGTCATCAGAGATCAGTTCCCTAGCCAGTCAGGAAAAAGCTTTCCCAAACTAGAATGTTAAAAGGCTACACTGCAATAGCCCAAAAAGAAGTCTGTATAGTTGAAAGTTAAAATGTTGAATGTGATTTCCAGTTTGGAGTAAAGCTCCTAATGGATATCTGATCCTGAAGCCCCTTGGTAAAGTAGACTAAGGTTAAGGTTTCTGGCTAGGTAAGGTCAACGTCCCTGAGTCAGCATGAAGAAGTTATAGAAGATGGATGATCTTCGCCCATCAGCCCCCCCTTTTAGGACCAAGGGACCAGAGTTGTTTTGGGGAAGATGAGGCAGGATAAACTAGAGGCATGGAAAACAGAGGTAACAGTATACAGAGACTGCACTTGTGAGAAATGGTTACAGGCCAAGCCTTCTATGTTAGTTAAAAAAAAATCCTAGCCTTATTGGAAATATCTGATTTAAACTTATCGCCCTGGCAAAATGACCCAAGGGCCATTGATTGCCTAAAGCTGTCTTGGCTTTCAGTAATGTGCCAGCCTGAAAAAGCTAGTGTGCTTAAGAAGGAATCAGGAAAATACTAGGAAATTTGACTAAAGTTAGGCTTTAGGTTAACTTAGGTTAAGCTTCTCTAACCAGTCTATGGAGAAAGTTACAGGTAACCTGCCTGACACCACCGTGGCCCCTGCCCATTGCATTTGAGTGAGGATCAAGGAGAGTCAACAGTCATCTGGAAGAATCCACATCTTCAGATCAGACTCTTATCATACACAGCTGGTTTCTGCTAGAAAGTGCTTTGGATCTGCTAACTAGCTCTATTAAGAAAATTGGATATTGTAAGAAATTTTCAAGCAGACTGGACTGCTGCTAAATTCAAAGCATGTATGACAGGCTGGAGAGTCACTTCCAGGCAATGCCTGGGGTGGAGGTATGTTCAAGAGAATTAAAATGTGTCCAGATAGATGAGGGTGTGACCTCAGAGAAGAGAGGGAGGTAACTGCCATCAGGTGTGCCAGGTACCAAGGTAACTGGACAGAGATTTAAACTATCGGGGGCATCTTCACTGAGCCCTCCTGGGGGTGGATCTTGCAGATGCCACTGGCTAACCTTAGGCACTTGGAGGAACTGGAAACTGGAGAAATCCACTCTAGAATAGTTGGCTCATGATATAGAATAGAGATATAGAATATAGATTATAGATAGAGAATAGTTGGCTTATGATAGTTGGCTCTGGTCTGGCTTCTTAGGAGCAGCAGTCCCATTGGACTGACCGTCGCCCCCTCTTTGTCTTCCCCAACAGCCTGTGGGTAGAGTCACAGTAAATTGCCTTGATGTAGTTGAGATAAACCGGAAAATGTAGACAGTTTAAGACTCTAGCAGCAAAGAAGCCCCAGGAAATGTAAACAGGAAGGTTAATATAGAAAGCCTTGGAGAAAGGGATAGAGAAATGGTTTCCTCTGGATAAGAAAGGGATTTAAAAAGTAAATTGTCACAGAATGTTCCAGTAAGTCACTGATGGTGTGAGGAAGTAGAAGATGGTGTGAGTGGGGATATGTTAAATTTTATAAGACACAGATTATAAAACTGTATAAGAAAGACTTTAGAGAGAAAACAAAAATGTTTCCTTTAGATTAAAAGGTTTTGGCATGTTAAAGGTGAGAAAGACAATCAATAGAAAGTGAGTATGTAACAAATGGTATCAGTATGTCTTAAATTTAGAGCATATGAGTAAAGTTGGTATGTAATCAAATTGGCTGTAATATAAATAGGGTCAGAATTGGGGCTTTGGTGTAAAACTATGTTTATCTGTACCTGTATCTGCAGGGCTAAGGGACTTGTGTGATGTCATCTAAATGTTATTCCTAACTTGTAATCGCATTTGTTATGAGCTTTTATTGCCTCCTCAGAGCTCTACAGCAAGTCCACCAAGAGATCTGGCTCAAGCTAAAGGCCCTTTATGAGACTGGACCTCCTCCTGAGCCACACCTGCTACCAACTGAGTAAAGCGCCACCAACAACTTATGGTTTTGCGGGCACAATACCAATCTATCCCTACCTATTCTCAGTCAGAATCAAACTAATAAGCAAGGAGAACCACGATTGGTTCTCGAGTTACCTATCAGAAGAGGGGAATGAAGGGGGGAATGAAGAGTTAGGGTGAACCCCATTTTCAGGCAGCCCCCGTTTTGTTGTCTGTTTAAACCATGAGCAAACCCAGGGCAAGCTTATTAGGGCCCAGCCAGTCAAGAACTCTAACTGCCTGAGAATGCTTAACTCTAACCGTCCATAGAATGCCTCGAGCCCTGAGCCAATCAGATTTGTACCCGTAATCTTGCTTGCTTAAACACCTGATTGCTGTAACTTTGTCTTTTGCCTTTATAAGCTCTGTGTAATCGCAGCTCGAGGCTGCCTCCGCTGTGTCGGTGGGTAGGACAAGGCCCGGGCCGCGGCCCCGCTTGAATAAACTCTTGCCTTGCTATTGCATTTCGGAATGTCTGAGTCTTGGTGGCCTTCTTGGTGGTTGTTTCTCGACTTGGCATAACAGCTGGAAGAAGTATTTTTAAAAGGAAAAGAAAGAGGGGGAAAATCATGATAAAAACTGAAAAGAAAAGGAAAAAATTAGAAGTAACACAAAGGAAATAAAATTTTCAAATAGAAACATGATGAAAGGGATAACATGGATCAAGATGCATTGTACTCACAAAGTGTCATGTTGAATTGAATCCCTTTGTATACTTTCTTACGGATAATAAAAAATAATGACTTAAAAAATGAAAGTGTTCTAGAACAATTTACGATTTCTCAAAGGTGAAGTGATTGGAAATGCAAATGAGGGTGGGTGGTTACAGGCTCTACTTTGATCTGGGTCATCTGCCAGTTATTGGTAGATATGAAAGCTTCCGTTTTTTTAAAAAAACTTTACCCAGGTGTTTTTTTAATTATCCTAGAGCTTAAACACAGGCCCTAATAATTGTCAAGCAATTGCTCTACAACTTGAGAGATGCCTCCACCCTGAGGTCAGATCTTACCTGACAAGTTCCAACAAAATTAAGCCTGTTGCATGCACTTTTTTTTTTTTTTTTTGGCCAGTCCTGGGCCTTGGACTCAGGGCCTGGGCACTGTCCCTGGCTTCTTCCCACTCAAGGCTAGCACTCTTCCACTTGAGCCACAGCGCCGCTTCTGGCCGTTTTCTGTATATGTGGTGCTGGGGAATCGAACCTAGGGCCTCCTGTATCCGAGGCAGGCACTCTTGCCACTAGGCTATATCCCCAGCCCCCGTGCATGCGCTTTTGTTGAATGGATTATGGCAGCACACTGGCCATATCAATAGTTCATTCTCTTCATATGGTTTTAGTCTATGCACCTATGATCAAATGTTAGTTTTTCTGTGGGATTTTGGATTTTCTATATTTAATATCAGGTTGTCTGCAAGCAGAGATAATCTTATATTTTACATTCCTTTCCTATTTGAATAACTTGTGTTTCTTCTCCTTTTCAAACTTTTTTGGTGCCATCTGGGGTTTGGCTTCAGGGTCTGGGCATGTCCTTGAACTTTTTTTTTTTGCACAAGGCTATAGTGCTCTACCACTTGAGCCACAGCTCCACTTCCAGCTTGTTTGTGGTAGAAAATTGGAGATAAGAGTCTCATGGACTTTTCTACCCTGGCTGGCTTCAAACTGTGATCCTCAAATATTAGCTTCCTGAGTAGCTAGGATTATAGGCATGAGCCAACAGTGTCTGCTCTTTGTTTCACTCTTAAATTCAAAATCTGGAATTTGTAGCTATGGCCCAGTCTCCTCCCCTGGGTAGAAAAGGAAGCCCAAACTTCCAACACAAGGGAAGCCAGGCAACTGCCACACAGACAAGGGCATCTACCTGTGGGATAAATCCATACCCCTCACAAGCCTCAAACATCTGTGCAGAAATTTAGCAGGTTAGTGACTTCCCTAGGAGGACAGGCTACTATCAGGCAAGGAAGCCTCTTCCTCCTTATATCTCAGAAATTGTCAGAGACTCCACATTGAGGGAGCACCTCCTGCTTGAGCCTAAGGTACTCAGAGAATCAAATTACACTAGTGACATGCAAGCAGCCTAATGTCAGGTAGACTCTCAGAGTGAGCTACATTCAAGAACTTAAAACAGTTGCAAGGCAAGAAACTCTGAAGCCCCCTACTTGCAGCATCTAGGTGGAAGAATTCATCCACAGACAGACATAGAGCAGGAGAGGTTTTGCTCTAGGGATGAATCGATAGCTCTCAGTAGGAGCTTGGAAAGAGAGCACCTAGTCTCTGCTGGTAGAGTCTGCAGGAGTTACCAGAGTGAAAAGGTCACTTCCAAGTGACCTACAGGTAGGCCTAATCTAAGGACAAACCACACCTGGGGACTTAAAACTCAAGAAACAAGAAGTAGCAGTGTGGCTCAAGTGGTAGAGCAAAAATGCTCAAGGACACCACCCAGGCCGTGAGTTCAAGCCCCAGGACAAGCACACAGAAAAAGAGACTTTCAACTGCTGAGTGCTTTTCAGGTGCTGGTGGCTCATGCCAGTAATTCTAGTTTTTCACCTGTAATCCTAAACTACTGAGGAAAGTGAGATATGAGGATTGTGGTTCAAAGCTAACCCCAGGCAGCAAAGTCCTGAGGTTCAGCTCCAGTTAAACACTAAAAAAGGCCAGAAGTGGATCTATGTCTCAAGTTGTAGGGTGCTAGCCTTGAACAAACAGTGTCCAGGACCTGAATTCCAGCCCCAGTACCAACTCCCCCCGGCCCTCCACCTACAGCATCACACACACATATAATACACTAAACATGTTTGTAACTGTGGACTGTTAAAGAAGATGGGGGGGAATGATAGAAGAGCAAAAAATACTGAAATATATGGCATCTGTGAATGATGATGCTAAAATAACCTCGTTGAAAACTGTTGATAATAGAGGGTGGGATATGGGGAATGTGAGAATAGGTAATTAGTTTTCCAAGCAGAAGTTTGCTGGAAATCGAGAGACAAAGGATAAAAAGACAAACGACTCCAAAAGTAATACTTACAAAACCATTTGGTGTAAACCAACTGAACAACTCAGGTGGGGGGGGAGGAAAAGGGGGAGGGGAAAGGGGTAAATGAGGGAGGAGGTGACAAACTGTACAACAAATGTACTCATTGCCTTATGTATGAAGCTGTAACCCCTCTGTACATGAAACTGTAACCTCTCTGTACATCACTTTGATAATAAATAAGTAATTATTCAGAAAAATAGAAAAGTTTGCTGGAAACCATTTCCAAAATAACCTGCTTTTTAGAAGCATGGCTAAAGTGGTAGAGTTCCAGCCTAGCAAACTAGAGGCCAGTATTCAAAAGTACAGAGAGAGAAAAAAACTTTTTATGCTTTTTTCCTTATTATCTTATTTTTTACTTGAAAGGCTTCCCTCTGCAATTCTTGTGGTAAGACATTTCCTCTCAAGACTTTATATCTCCTTTATTTTCAAAAGAAAAAAATTTACCAAATATATTACTCTAAAGATTTTTTGCATGTATATCTTTGGAGGGTGGGCATAGAACTCAAGAGAAAAGGGCAAAAAAGTGTAGCAGTGGAGCTCACTGGACACTGATGAAAGTGAACTATACAACTTGTAGGAGGGACTGAGAGAGAGTGAGGGAATGGAAGACACTATCCAAAGGGAAATGTACTCATTACCTGACTCATGTAATTGCAATCCCTCTGTGTAGTGCCTTTATAACAACAATAATTTTTTTAAACTTGGCATATTAAACACTTTTTGTAAAATTATTGTCCTAATCATTTTGATGGTTAATTTTCCTCTTGTGTTTTATTAGCATATATTAATTACTCAGAGATATCATTATATTTCTGTGCAAACATATCGTGTCCATTTATTAAATTCAACCTCGCTATTGCTCAAGCTTGACATCTAATTGCATATGATCAATGTTTTATGGCCATTTTTCTGGAGATTTATTTCTTTGAGCCATTTATATTAATTTTCTTTGTAATTTTGGTTTGATATTCATGTATTTGAAGAAGCATTCACTTTTCTCATTCTATATAAACTGGACTTGCATGGAGAAAGGCATTCAGCAATCATGTTGCATAGGAATGCTAGCTGGGGAATGCTCAAATCTTTTCTGGAGTTATGTGCGCAATTTCTTTTTTCTTTCTTCTTTTCTTCCTTTCTTTCTTTCTCGCTGTCTCTCTTTCTCTTCTTCTCTCTCTCTTTCTCTTTCTTTCTTTCTTTCTTCCTTCCTTCCTTCCTTCGTTCCTCTTTCTTTCTTTTTCTTTCTTTCTTTCTTCCTTTCTTCCTTTCTTTCTTCCTTTCTTTGTCATGGCCCTTGAACTCAGGACCTAGGCCCTGTCCCTGAGTTTTTCTGCTCTAGACTGGTGCTTTACCACTTGAGCCACAGTGCAACTTCTGGATTTTTCTGAGTAGTTTATTGGAGATAAGAGTCTCACTGACTTTCCTGACAGGCTAGTTTGGAATTGTGATCCTCAGCTCTCAGCCTCCAGAGTAGCTAGAATTACAGGCATGATCCAGCAGCACCTGGTTATTGTGTGCAAAAACTTAATCAGAATTTTCGGGAATTCATAATCGTTTGTCCATCCTAGTGAGCCTTTCTGATGTAGAACTATGTCACAAAGCCTTTAAAAATATTATTATAAAGATCTTCTTAGATATCTAGAGTGTCCTGTATTCTGTACCTCTACCCAGATAAGTAAAACTGAAATTGATCTTTCAGGTAGCCCCATGAAAAGTTTGAATGATGGAAGCATGTTCCACTGTTCAGTTTCACATGTGAGAAAGAAATTGTTGAGATATATTCTGTCTATGGAGCAGTGGCATGCTGCCCAGATATTTTGTTCTCAGTTGTCTCCAAGTATCTTGAGTATGCCATATACAATACTCATCTAAAGTAGTTTTTTAAGTTAGCCCATTGGTCCACTCTCCTAACTATTCTCAAGGCAGAAGATCAAACACCAGACACAATGTTATCTTTCTCTCCACTGGAAAAAGATGAAAGTATGTAACTTCTATACTGCATGCACTTTACCAGAGGAATAAACATTGGTGGTGGCTTCCACTAGCCTTTTACTGTTTTTACATGAGTGGTTTCAAATTCATCTGAGTTAACTTTTTTTTCTGGAATTCTCATGGAAAATCAAAGGCATTAATTCAACAATACATGAGCTGATTCTCTTCAAGAAATCCAGAAAAAAGAGATAAGAAATGCTTAAGATATAAATGTTAACTAGTAGCAAATTGTGTAACTATATTTACCTGTAATTACAGTTTTGTAAAAAAAAATCACTAATATGTATTTTTGCATCTGTTCTCAGTATATGTTTGATATAAACTTTTATTTTATTTTGTTTTATTTATTTTATTTTATTTTGATGTAAACTATTATTTTAAAGATAAAATGTTCATGGTAAAGAATATGAAAGGTACATGAGAGATGGTTATGGAAAATTTGCTGAATATAAAGATTTAGTACACTTTCTTTATTGTTCAGGAAAGTGGTTTTGTCCATTAAAGTAGTTTTGAAGGCAATCTACACAAACTTATTCAACATGGGTTAAACAGTAAATTAATTTGTTTACTCATTTAATTAAATGCCCAGAGGTTTGGTAAGGACATAATTTTTATCAAGGCCCTCATTCTTTTTCTCTGTTATTCTCTGAATTTTTTCTTCCTCTATATATCTAATTTTAACTCATTCTTGTGGCATTGGCATACCAAGTTGCATGGCTTCTCTTTTTATCAAGAGAAGAAAGAGGATTTCCTCCCACAATGGCAAAACTAGTGTACGAATATTTGTGGATATCTGAAAGAATATGAATCAAAATACAAAAAACACATCTGCATACACATATTTATTGCAGCACAGTAGCCAAATTGTGTAATCAGCCCAGGCACCCAAGAACTGATGAATGGACAAAGAAAAAAAAGTGTGTGTGTGTGTGTGTGTGTGTGTGTGTGTGTGTCTGTCTGTCTGTCAATTCTCCCCCTCCTTTTCTGATTTCATCTCCAGTGATTCCTCTTAGCAGGTCACAATTTCCATAACAGAGTGTAAATTCCTACTCCTAAGCATAAAAAAGCTTTCTTGAAGTCAATACTGCTAATACAAATATGATTATAATTTTTAAAAATAATAAATCAAATAGATGCTTTGTTTTTCTCCTATTATGAAGGAAAAGATGAATATTATCACTGCCTTTTTGGTTTTTGCTTTGACTGAGAAATTTTACAAGTATGATACGTAGGAACACGATGATATCAATGAAAATATTTCTAGTTCAGGCATTACAAAATTTGACAACCAATCCAATTTATAGGTTTTCCTTTGACAGATACTTTTACTAACCATAGCAACAGTTTCTCAGAACTTGAACATTTTTACAAAATAATTTCCAAATTTATTTCCAGGGACAAATACCTATGAGCAGAGAACAGAATAAAATTGTAACCACTTTGAATATTTAAAAGGACACTATTATTTGGGGAAAATAAAATTGTTATTCTTGTAAATGTTAGTTTTATATCTCAGAAAATAATTTTATTTTAACTAAAATTTGTGTTGCCTAGTATCTGTCCTTGTACAACTTTGGAGGGAATTCCTTTGTTTCTTCTCAAAGTCAGAGTATTGGGAATATTTGCATTTTTTGTATGTGTGCCAATCCTAGGGCCTGGGCTCTATCCCTGAGGTGTTTTTTTTGTTTTTGTTTTTGCTTAAGGCTAGCACTCTATCACATCAGCCCCAGCTCCACTTCTGGTTTTGGGTGTTTTTTATGCCTAATTGGAGATAAGATCCTCACAGACTTTTCTGCCCTGGCTGGCTTTGAACCACAGTCCTCAGATCTCAATCTCCAGAGTAACTAGGATTATAGGTGTGAGCTACTGGCACACAGGAAGACTTGCATTTTTAGAGACCTGTCTCTTAGCATTTTACTTGTACACAAAAATAAAACTAACAAAAGAAAAACTTCACTCTAAATTCTAAGTGTTTCCAACAGAAAGAGAGTCAAGGAAGAATGCTAGTGAAATTCTGTTTTAATATTTTAGTAAATACTATTTTATTTAATAAAAATTGAAGCATTTAGCAATAGTCCATTATATTGGTACCTGGAATTCTATTATTCCACATCTGTTCTAATTTGGTAAAGTTTAATTACTTTCTGGAGTTCCATATGAAATATCATCCTTTTTCAGCTTTTTAAGAATCAAAAGTGAATAATTGTGTCCTTATTTTAATCATTTCTGTCTTTGCTATTCATAATTTATGAAATATTTTATAATTTGCAGAAAGTTGTAAAACTAGTAAAGCACATTTTCATTTATTTTTCATCCAGCCTCCCATAATAACATATTTCATAATCATAACAAAATTATAGTAAAGAGGAAATTGTGTGTGTGTGTGTGTGTGTGTGTGTGTGTGTGCCAGTACCAGGGTACTAGGGTTTGAACTCGAGGCCTACATTCTCACTTAGCTTTTTCACTTAAAGCTAGAGCTCTGCCACTTTAGCCTGATAGCTTTTTGCTGGTTAGAGATTTTTTAAAATTCCTTGACCTTTCCTACCTTGACTGGCTTTAAACCATTGTCCTCCGATCTCAGTCTCCTGAGTAGCTAGGATTTACAGGTGGGAGCCACTGATGCCTGGTTTACGAAATTACCATTTTTGTGACACTATTAACGAATTTCACTTATTTTTTCCACATCCATCCTTTTCTTCTCCAGGATCCAGTCCAGGATACCACAGTTCAATCAATTGTGAGGTCACTTCAGTGTCTTCCAGTCCATAAAAGTTTTTCCATGCTGGGTGCTAGTAGCTCTCACCTGTAATCCTAGCTATGCAGGAGGCTGAGATCTGGGGATCGTGGTTCCAAGCCAGCTGAGGCACAAAGGTCCCAATAAGAATCATATACCAATTAACCACTCAAAAATTGGAAGTGGTGCTGTGGCTCAAACTGATAGAGCACTAGCTTTGAATGAAAGAGCTCAGAAACAGAGCTCAGTCCCTGAGTCCAAGCCCCCTGATTGACAAAAAGAGTTCTTCCCTATTTGTTTGCAGTTCATTATCAAAAACCTTGAAAGTAAAATGTTTTATTTTAAATAAATAGAAGTTGTGCACTTTTTAGAAACTCAGCCACCATGGACATAAAATCATAGCTACACTGAGGACAGGAAGAAAGATGGAAGTGGAGTAGCATCATCCAGCATCTTGCCTCACAGACACACCTAGTAATCTCACACCAAACTCCCTGCAGAACTTCTAAGGAAGTAATTGCTGCTGGTACAGTAGATATGATTTCATTAGTATCTGTGGGCTTGTCAGCAATGATGATGGCAGGTACAAACCTATTACACATGGACAATACCTCAAGGACCACATGGGCACCCAAAGGGGTAAGGATAGCTAGACAAAGTAGGTGTCAGCAGCAGAGGTCTCTGGTCCAGTCAGGCTAGTCTAGAATAAAAAACACTTTACAGAAATTCAAGAGAAATAAAGTCCTGAGAAACAGTATAGTTCTGCTACTAGGCACAGCTCCATCTAGAAAATCTCAATGGCAGGGATCCTATAACCAGAGAACATGAGTATCAATCCAAAGCACAACATGAGTTTCTGACCTGGGAAATGAAAGGTACTTGTAATAGATACTGTGAGTTGAAAGGGATCTGGGAGATGGTATACACTATACATTATGTCAGGAGTGATTGGAAACAGTAGGGTTGAGAGCCCTTTCTATAATTAAAATTCCATCTACTTGGCGTGGGGCTCAGAGTGCCCATCATTCCATTGAAATTCCAAGCTAGTCTAGAAGAACAATCTCAGAACAAAAAAAAGTTGCTGTGGGGCATTGGTGGCTCCTGTCTATATTTCTAGATACTCAGGAGGCTGAGATCTGTGGATTAACAACCTGAGAGTCATTAGTCTCCAATTAACTAGCAAAATGCCAGAAGTGGAGGTGTGGCCCAAGAGGTAGAACACCAGCCTTAATTGAAAAAAGCAAAGCCAAATCATGGGGTCCCAAGTTCAAGCCCCAGTGCCCATAAACTCTGGTTATGTGCCTCTGTTTTCTCTCTTTGTTTTTCCTTTTTAACTTTTCATAGGCTTGTTTTGGAGTATTTTTGTTCTCTTCTTTTTACTTTTTTTTTTTTGGCCAGTCATGAGGCTTAGACTCAGGGCCTGAGCACTGTCCCTTGGCTTCTTTTGCTCAAGGCTAGCACACTACCTCTTGAGCCACAGCGCCACTTCTAGCTTTTTCTGTTTATGTCATACTGAGGAATCGAACCCAGGGCTTCATACATGCTAGGCAAGCACTCGACCACTAGGCCACATTCCCAGCCCTTGCTTTCTTTTTTATTTGCATTTTCTTTCTTCATTTTCTTATAGTCATTACAAATGAAGCAAAACACTCATTTTTCAGGATTTAGTCTTTATATCTTCTCCGTCACACCCTTTCCCATTTCTACTTTCTTTCTTTATGCAATCAGAGTATTTCTCTCACTTATTTTTCCTCTATCTTTCTTCCTAAGTTCACAATCCTTTATAGCCCATAGTTATAGCATGGAGTTAGATTGCTAGATTATTTTGTCTACTTTTGTCATTCTCCCTTCTTCCCCCTAATACATCTCCAGCCATATCTCAACTACCTAAGTTCATTCCACTTTTTCATTACCCCTTTCTATTAGTTACCACAGAGTCCAGTCTTGTAACACTATCCACTATGCATTACTCTTTAGCCTTATTCCTCCTATCTGTATCCCATTACTAAGGTCTTCCTAGTCCATGAAGTATTATAGTTTATACTTTATTCTTCTTGATACTAGAGCAGAAGCAGTGGTGATTGGTATGTGTGTTAGGAGGTGCAGACTCATCTGGAAGATGTTTAACAACTGCAATTACTTTTTCACCTAAGCTTCTCTGTGGGTCTGGATCCAGTATCTTGAACACTGTGGGTTAAGGTTTGATAACTGAAACACAACTCCAAGTCTAGTAATGAGAAAATAAATGGCAACCCAGCTACTAGCCAATCTTATTTAAATATTGTAAAAACTACAACTGAAAGGACTCAGGCCTTAAAATCTTCAACCAAAAACAGAGGCCTCAAGTGTAGAATCTCAGTGTATGTCTCTGTGTAGAATCATAAGCAATCTGAGTCAACAGGTAGCATGCCACATCCAAAAGTCATTAATTGCATTATAAATGATTTAAATGATAGTGAAGTAGATGAAATGTCAGAGTGAACTCAAAAGACCTATGCTAAGAATAGTCAATAAAAATAAAAGGAAAGCATGAGCAACTAAAAATAATTTTGAAAGAATGTAAATAAGCAGCTGAATGAACTCAAGAACATTCCCATAAACTGCTGAATGAAATGAGGAAACAAATGCAGGGTATGAAAGAGATTCTGGAAATCCTGGGGAGAAAAGTCAAATTGAAATTCTGTAAATAAGAAGTTCAATAACCACCCCCCCCAACTCAATTAAAAGACTGGCTAATGGAATAAGTAAGCTGACAAGATAGAATCAGTGATTCAAGATAAAGTAGTGAAGGAAGATTGGCCAAAGTGCTTTCTTTCTGCAGCTGCCCTTACCACATAATAAGCCTCCTTTCACCATTACTCATATTTTATTTGGCATAGTATTCAAGTGGCTACAGTGCATTTATGAAACCTAGGAGATTAGGCCTGTAGCCTAAAATCTCTTGTAACAGAACTGCCAAATACATAAAAGAGACAAAATGCACCTTGTAAGCATTAGCTTCTCACAATTAGTTGACTCTGGATAGAGACCATGGGTAGAATTGGTTCCACACAGCTCTTGGGATTACCTTTGATCCAGGGATTTATTTCTTCTCTTTCTACTTTGATCAATATCAGCTGCTTTTTTTAAAAAAAAATCTTTGTATTTCCCTGATGTTTTTAAATGTTTAATTGTTATAAAAATGGTGTACAGAGGGGTTACAGTTACATAAGCCCAGTAAAGAGTACATTTCTTTTTGGACAATGTCACCCCTTCCCTCACTCAATCTCAGTTTTTCCCTCCCATCCACCCACAAGTTGTATAGTTAATTTTCAACATAGTGTCCAGTGATTACCACTGCTGCATTCATTCCCTGATGTTTTTATTCGTGTAATTTTCATTATAACAGATTATGCTTTATATGGTAAGGAAGTTTAAACTCAAGGCCCTACTCTTATTCTACTAGTCAAATCATGCCTCCAGCCCCTTTTGCCTTATATTAATTTTGAGATAGGGTCTTGCTTTTTGCCTAGCTTGGCCTAGGACTGATATTCTCCAATCTATGATTTTAGGCACATGCTACAATGTTCCACCGTGTGTGTGTGTGTGTGTGTGTAGTAGTAGTAGTAGTAGTAGTAGTAGTAGTAGTAGTAGCACACACCTGTCCTAGGGGCTTGAACTCCTCCTGAGTGCTGTCCCTGAGAGCTTGTTTGCTCAAGGGTAACACCCTACCACTTGAGCCACAGCTCTACTTCGAGCTTTTATTTTTATATACTTGCTTGAAGATTAGAGTTTCAGGGGCTTTTCTGCCCCATCTGGCTTTGAACTGCAATCCTCAGATATCAGCCTCCTGAGTAGCTAGCATTATACATGTGAGCCACCAGCACCCACTTAATGTCCTGCTTTTATGTGTAATAGAATCTCACTACTTTTTTGCCCATGCTGACCAGTCTACTATCTTTCTCTCTAGAGTAACTGGGATTTCACTTATGGGCTTATGGTTACAGTTCTTATATTTAAATCTTTTATCCATTTGGAATTGATTTTTGTGTCCAATCACATTCTTTTGTATGTGATAATTCACTTTCCCTAGCATCATTTTTGGAAGTGACTATATTTCTAGTGCTCTTGACAACAATTTCTTGACCATAAATATTTTAATTTTTATGGAATTTTAATCTTTTCTACCAGTGTGTGTATTTTTATTCCAATGCAATATTATTTTGATTATTTAATTTGTAATGTAATTATTACAATATGTGATATTTACAAATTTATTTCTCAAAGTTGCTTTGGCTATCTGGGCCCTTTTCTGGTTCCATTAGAATTCTAGCATGTTGTCTTATGCGAAAAATGCCTTTGAGATTTTAGTTAGGGATTATAATCAATTTCTATATTTTTGGAGGATTATGGTCATTTTAATGATTCTTCTAGTCAACAAACATGATATCTTTTTCATTTATTTACATTCTCTTAAATTTTCATGCTTCATAGTCCTCAGAATTTTAGTCTTTAACCTCCTTATTAAAATTGTTCCTAGATGTTTTGTTTTGCAGTGCTTATTGCTTCACATTTGCTAGAAAACTGCTCTACCACTTGAACTATGTCCCCTGCTCTTTTATATTGTAGATTTCTTTTCAGATAGTATCTTAGGCTTTTTGCCTGGGCAAACCCGAGATTGCATTACTCCTACCTATGCCTCCAACAAAGTGTGAGCCATCATTACTTTGCGAGTCATCTTGCTTGTAAGGATTTTTTATCCCAGACTGGCCTTGAAAACACTCCCATTGTAACAGAAACAAATAACAAGTAGAATGGAATAATTTGCACAATGAAAGATAAAAACATATCAGGGCAGTCATTAAGTCTTAAATCTCTAAGATTGGCATTTCTTCATGCTGCACCAAGTGCTGAGAGCTCAGGAACAATCTCTGCCTTATTTCTCTGCATTTACTGATGACTTCCCAGCATGTTTCCTCAAGTTGTATGTGAATACTGGCAGCTATTCGAAGTGAATATTTCATGCTGGTGTATCCACTTTTCTGGTGCCTTCACTGTGGCTCTGTTCCCACAAATCTACTGGGCATTGTCTCATAACAAACTCTCTAAAGAGACTATGTGGCAAACTTTAGCCTGGCTTGCCAACTATTCTCTTCAAACTTTGTTTGAAACAATCATGATCCAATAACTTGCTTTCTCACACCTGTAAAACTAGTTCCTGTGAATGCCAAGGTTTGCTACTGGCACAAGCTGTGTAAAAGATGTAGCTACAGAGTGCTTTGTTATTTGAACACAGAAGAAATAAATCTTAAGTCTGGGTGGAAGACTTATAGAAAGAGATGCAAGATCACATGACATAATCCTGCCCTTCCAGCTCTCTGGTCTGTGATGGGAAGGGTGGTTTTATGATTCCTGAGTGGCCTATGAAAGTCATTTCTGCTTGTGTTGACAATGACCAGTTCCAGCTCATCTTTTTAGCAAGCAGTTAGTTGGCTGTACTAGTCTCTTGAAAATGCCCCTGTTTTATTATAGTTGTTTTTTTCTCCTCCTTTCCTAGCCAGGTTGTACAATTTCCAAATCTTTTCATTCTGCCTATTTTGCTTAGACTCTAAATATGACTATAAGTGACAATAATAACCATGAATTCCCTGGAATAATATTTTGAAATATCTTTGGATGAAGAAACCAGTCTGCTATTTTTTAATTTAGCCCTCCATAAATTTTAGGGTGACATAGTGTATCTAGTTTCTTTGAAGTGTTGCCACAAAGATAACTTTCTTCCAGTTTCCAATAGAACATTCATTTCCTTCTGAGGATAGTTCCCTAGTATCCTCAACTTCTGATACCTTGGCAGAATCTCTAGTACCACACTGTTTGCAGCATTCTAGGTGTTTTCTATCTCTACTCCTCCACACTGCCCATAACCTAGTTCCAAAGTCCATTCTATAGTTAAAGCTATGACCCTACTCAGTACCAATTTCCTGAATTAGTTTGTTTTTATCATGATGATAAAATACCGGAGGGAGGATAACTTCCCTGAAGTTCTGGAAATCCAAAGCATTGTCATGCCATCCATTTGGATCTGATGAAGACCTCATACCAAACACATACAAGGAATGAGAAGATAAAATTATTAAACAGAAAGGAGAATGTCTAACGATGACATTCCAGTTAATTCTACTATTTTCCCCACCGTTTTATGGACACCAATTTGTTGTACAAGGGAAATTCATTTTGATATGTCCAAATATGCATGCAATGCACCTGGTCAGTCTCATCCCCCTTCTATCTGTATCCCTCTTCCACTATCCACTCTTCCCAAACCAATCTCAACAAGCTTCATTTTACCATATACATAATTATTTTAAACAGTTTGACTCTCTTTCATCCTCTCTGTTTATCCTTCCTTCTCTCACTATTATCCAAACCCCAGACATGATATTTTTTGTCATTTTTTAGTGTATGCTAATTGTGTAAAGAGATTACACCTTTGCATTTCACACAGGCACATATAGTATTTTAATTAGATTAATACTCTTGTTTATTCTCACTTTTCTTATCCTCATTATGCTCTATTGTGAACTCCAATTCTTAAAATGCCACCATCTCACTGATGGCACACTTGTGTTCAAAGCTCTAACCTAAACATTTGAAAAATAAACCTTGTCTAAATTACAGTGTAATATCTCCATTTTAATGTAAGATTTTCATGTTTGAGTTTTTCTTAATTGGACAAATAGTTTTATTTTCTCTTTTTTACCCCCTAAACTCAATTTCATTGATTTTTCCATTATTAGTCTATCTCTATTAGACTGATTTATGTTCATATATTTATTTCCTTCCATCTTCTAACTTTGGGGTTAGCTTATTCTTTTTTTAAATTCTGTTATAGTTTATTATTTTTATGGAGGCCTTTTATTTTTAGTATAGGCGTTTATGCTATAAACTTCGAGCTTAAAACTACTTTTGCTGTATTCCATAGGCTTCAGTAATGCTGTGTTTATCTTGATATAATTTTTAATTTCCCTTCTGATTTCTGGTTTTGTTATGGGTTCCTGGGAGGGTGTACCACACCCCTCCAAGAGTCCGCCACACAGAGATAGTCTCAAGCAAGAAGATGGATTTATTGGGGAAGTAAAAAGTGAACTGACCAGTCAGGTCTGCAGCACAGAGCTGTAACTGCAACTCCCAACAGTCCTCAAGCTGGGGTTTATATAGGTAGAAGCTGTGCATTCTACAGCAGGTGGTCAGATAGCACTGATGAAAGGGGTTAACACAAGGGGTAGAGCAAGTCACAAATGGGTTAAGCAAGCCATTTACAGAAGCAGAATTTTGCAGTCAGGCTGATCTTGTACCAACTTTATTTTAACAATTGCTGCCATGTTTCCCTATTGCCACTAAGCAAGCATGTGCAGGCTAAAACAACCCAGTACTTAATCATAAGTAAACCAATCCAACAGTTACTGTGGCATTCCTATAACTACTATTATGGTTATTTCTATAGTCTATGACTATGATCATTTTTTACTGTCCGTTACCATGGTTGCTACCTAGGTACAGAGGAAAACAAGGGCTCCCTATATTTTTAAATGTCAAACTACAAGGAACTAGTCTCATGGGTGGGGGTGCAGCCCTCTAGCATGGAGTCATCACCAGGGTTTAGAAGCTGCTATAATTTTAACACTAAAACTTACTTTATTTCCAATTCTAAAACTCCAGGCACCTAGTTCTAAGAAAACTTATGGATCCAGGCTCACTATGTTCACATTTTGTTTCATTTCTGTGGGGGGTGGGGGACTAGTACATTCAAGATGGAGTCAGCTCTGCTCCCCCCTACAGTTTGGCTCACTAATTGTTCCAAAGGAACATGTTGTCTAATTTCTACATATATCTCAAATTTCCTAGATTCATTCTCTACTGATGTCTATCTAGTTTTATATCATTATAGTCAGAAAGGATATATGATATGACTTGATGGTTTTAAAACTTTTTGAGACTTTTTGTGGTATAACACATGGTCTATGCTTGAGAATTTCACATGTGTTTTATATTAGAAAGTGTATTATACTGCTATTAAATGGAAAGTTTTGAAAATATCTATTAGGTGTATTTATTCCAAAGAGCAATTCAGTAACAGTAGTTATTAATTTACTGTATAGTAGATCTATCCATATATTTTTAGTGCCAGTACTGAGGATTTTGCACTCTGCTTTTTCATTCAAGTCTGATGTTCTATCACTTGAGCCACATTCCCACTTCTGGCTTTTTTTGCTGGTTAATTAGAGATAAGAGCCTCACAGCCTTCTCTGCCCAAACTGGCTTTGAATGACAGTCCTCAGATTTCAGCCTTCTGAGTAGCTAGGATTACAGGCAGGAGTCACTGGTACCTGGCTGAATCTGTCCATTTTTGAAAGTGAGATGTTGAAGAATTTCAGTATTATTCTGTTGCTACCTACTTCTACCTTCATGTGTATTAATATTTTCTTTATATATTTATTGAGCTCCAATGTTAAATGCATATTTATTTACCATTATAACTTCCTGATGAGTTAAAACCATTAGCATTAAATTACATCCTTCCTTATCTGTTAAGGTAGGTTTAAAAGGAAGTCTATTTTATCTGATGTAAGCATAGCTACCTGCTATCATTTTGCTACTGTTTTCACAGAGTATATACTTCCATTCCTATACTTTTAACCTAACCTGTGTGAATTCTTGAAGATAAAGTATGTCACTTCTAAGAAGCATATATTTGGATCACTTAAAAAAATCTACTCAGCTACCTAATGTCTTTTGATAGTAGACTTCAGTTCATTTATCCAGTGTATATTATGTCAAAACTGAACTACATAACTTGAGGGTAAGAGTGGGAAAATTAGGGAGAATGATAGAAGAGGTGACATTGATGAAGAAGCATTGTACTTATAACAGGACTTATGAAATTATAACCTCTTTGTACCTCTATTTAATAATAAAAATAAAGAGATAAATTTAATTAGCTACCTAATAACTTTAGATACTAGAATTCAATACATTTATGTTAAGTCTAAAATGTAAGTTTTTATTTTATTTATTTATTCGCGAGTCCTGGGGCTTGGATTCAGGGCCTGAGCACTGTCCCTGGCTTCTTTTTGCTCAAGGTTAGCACTCTGCCACTTGAGCCACAGCGCCACTTCTGGCCATTTTCTAGATATGTGGTGCTGAGGAATCGAACCTAGGGTTTCATGTATAAGAGGCAAGCACTCTAGCCAATAGGCCATATTCCCAGCCCCTAAAATATAAGTTTTAAAGTATTTTTTTCAAGTCTGTTTTCAAGGAATATTATTCTAATGCATATTATCACCAAATAGGCTTATTTCCACTACATTCTTTTTATTAATACATTATTTGTACAAGAAGGTTGCATTGTGATATTTCCATACATACACTTAATGTACTTTGATCATATTCCCATACTCTATTACTCTTTATTATCCATCCTCACCCCCCTTTTTAACTATTTTAACAATAGAGTTCAGTATGAATTTTTTTACAAATACATAGAGGATACCTCAATTACCCCTCAATCACTCCTACCTTTCCTCATTCTTCTTCCCACTTATTTCCCCTACCAAACACTTCCCTTTTTATAGACATATGGATTTTTGAGGTCTACATACCACATATGAGAGAAAATATATAATATCTATCTTTTTGAGTCTTTCTTATTTCACTCAACTTAATGACCTCAAATTCCATTCACTTAGATGAAAATAAAATAATTTCACGTTTCTCTATGACTAATACTATCACATTTCCTTTATCCAGTTATCAGTCGATGGGCATCTAGGCTTATTTCATAGCTTAGCTATTGTGTGTAATGTAGCAATAAATCTATGTATGTAAAGTATGACATTATTCACAGAAATACAAAAAAAAATCACATGGAAGTACAAAGCACCCCGAATAGCAAAGCAATCCTGAGCAAAAAGACCAAACAACACTGAAAGTATTGTAATACCTGGCTTCAAATTATACATCAGATCCATTGTAACAGAAAAAAACAGTACAGCAGATGCATGGGCCAATGAAACACATTAAAACCTCTAGAAATAATCCCACATACATAGAGCCATCTGATCTTTGACAAAGATATCAAAAATCTGTTGGAGAAAAGACACTCTCTTCTACAATTGATGTTGGGGAAAGTGAATGTCCATATGTGGAAAACTAAAACTGGATCACTATTTTTTTCACACTTCACAAAAATCTATTCAAAATGGATCAATGGCCTTAATGTAAGACCTGAAGCTTTGAAACTACTATAGAAAATCATAGGGGAAACACTCCAAGATATAGGAATAGGCAATTATATTCTGAATAGGATTCCAATTGTGCAGAAAATGAGCAAGAACTGACAAATGGGATTGGATCAAATTAAAATGCTTCAGCATATCAAAGGAAGCAATCAAAGGAAGAGACAGCATACAGAAAATCTTTTCCTGCTATTTATCTGAAAGGGATTAATAGCAAGTGTATATACAAAGACGAAAAAATTTAAACAGCAATGAGAAGGACTACACTCATTGAAACAAACAACTAAAGCTGGTGATAGGGGAAAGGGAAACAGGAGCCTTTATACTATTTATTGGAATGTAATCTAGTGAAGTTACTATGAAAATCAATATAGAGTTTCCTCAATATCTAAAAAATTGAGTTAGAACCACATAACTTGAGAAGATGAGTTGAGTTGGAACAGATGGGGGAGAGAATGATGACATTGATCAAGATGCTTTGTGCTCATAAACTGACATGCTTAAATGAAACCCCTTTTTATCCTTATTTAGGGAAAATTTTTCAAACAAACAAAACTTAATAATCTTGCTATACCACTCCTCGGCATGTATTTAATTTTAGGTAAGTCTTTACTACTGCCAATTGGTCAATTGTTTTATTTTGTTGAGAAATTTTACTTTGTTGAGAAATTGTTCATTTTTTCTTCCCTTATTGTTTACCTTTGTGGTTTACTTTGTGATTCTCTTCAATACTAAATTTTAATTTCTGTCCGTTTATAATTTGTATATGCTATAGTTTTTGCTTTGTAATTACCATAAATCTTACTAAAGTATCTTGTATGTATAATAGACTATTTTATGCTTGTAGCAGAGCAGTTGACATTCAATTACTTCAAAAATCTCTAGACGTTTACTTATCCTCCAGAATTTGTGCTCTTGTTGTCATAATTTATAGCCTTTTACATTGTGAACTAATAACTTATTGAAGCTGTAGTTAATTTTTACTGTTTTGGGCATCTATCTTTAATGCTGCAGATATGAAGGAGGTACTATTATTGCTATATTCAGACTCTATCTACTTGTTTGTATAATTGAATTATATGCCTGATATGTATTTTCTTGTTAGTTCTTATTATCTTTTCATTTCCACTTGAATACTTTATTTCTCTTTTATTTTGGATGTTCTACTTTGGGTACAGCAATTTGGGCTGGGATACATTTTTCTTTCCACATTTTAAGTACATAATCACATTTATTTAGGCTGCAAGTTTTATGCTGAGAAGTCTTTAGATAACCTAGTGGGGATTTCCTTATGTATGATTTGATGATTTTTTTTCATGCTACACTTAACGTTATCTCTTTGTTGTTGACTATTGATAATTTAGCAATAATATACCTTGTAGTGGATTTCTTTTGGTTGACTTTATTTGCTTGTGTAAGTTTAACATCCATCCATTTATATATAGATGTCTATCTCTGTCCAAGACTTTGGGAGTTTCCAGTAGTTGTTTTGTTAAATTGCCCTTTATTTTTTTTCTCGTTCTGTGACTTACATCATGGACATGCTCATTTTGTAGTATCCCAAAAGTTCCATAGGCTATCTTCACTGATTTATGTATCTTTTCCCTTCTTTTCCTGGTGACATAATATCTTTTTTTTTTTTTTGCCAGTCCTGGGCCTTGGACTCAGGGCCTGAGCACTGTCCCTGGCTTCTTTTTGCTCAAGGCTAGCACTCTGCCACTTGAGCCACAGCGCCACTTCTGGCCATTTTCTGTATATGTGGTGCTGGGGAATTGAACCCAGGGCCTCATGTATACAAGGCAAGCACTCTTGCCACTAGGCCATATCCCCAGCCCCCACATAATATCTTTTTGTTTCATCAAATTTTCTGCAAATGACAGGATGCTCTGTGTATATATACCGTATTTTTTGTATGCAACCATGTTTTGATGAGCACTTACACTGATTACATTTACTAGTTACTGCGAATAATGCCAAAATATACATGGCATGGAGGTATATCCTCTGCATGCCAACTTCATTTCCTTTTTATATAATACTTGGAAGTGGATACCTGGAACATTATGCAGTTGTAAATGTAGATTTTTTTTAAAGGAACTGTCATATTGTTTTCTATAGTGGCTGCATTAGTTTGCATCTCTGCCCAAATTATACACTCCATTTTATCTATACTCTTTCAAGCATTTGTCATTTTTCTTAAATTTTATATTATTTTTCTTATATATACTCTTTCAAGCATTTGTTATATTTCTTATTTTGTTGATAAAAGCTATTCTGAGGTGCATTTACTGTACATTTACTTTTGAGAAGAGTATGTTCAAATAATTTTCTAATTTTTAAATAAAATACTCATTTGTAATTTCTAAGCTTTTTGAGCTTTTAATATATCATAGCTATTAGTCATCTGGCATAGGAATTGCTGGCAATTACGTGAACTGTCTCCACTCTTTGCATTTTGCCATTTGCTGTTCAGAAACATTTCAGTTTAATACAAGCCCATTAAGAGGAGAAGGAAGGAGAATTATGGAAGAGGGAATAAATTTGTTCAAAGGGCAATGAGTATAGATACAGACATACCTTGATGAAAGCCCTTCATAGTACAAACATATGTTAGTTCACAAATAAAATAATAATAATAGTTGAGAAAAAGAATCGGTTGTTTTTTGATAAATGGGTTTATGTTTGCGTTCTGTATTCTGCTCTATTGATCCATCTGTTCTTATGGTGTTTGTCTGTTCTTATACTATTTGGGTTACTATGGCTCTGAAGTATGTCTTGAAATATGGTATTATGATGCCTCCAACTTTGTTCCTTTTGACCAAGGTTGAGCTATTGAGAGTTCTTTGTGCTTCTATAGAAATTTCAATGTTGTCTTTTTCACTTCTGTGAAGAATATTATTCCATTTTGATGGAGACGCCCATTACAATGGCCAGTGTGGACATTTGATCGCTGATTTTTTTTTCATTCTAGGAACAGGGAAACTTTCCATTTTTACTCTCCTTTGATTTCTTTATCAGGTTTTGTTTTTTCCTGTAATTTTCATTATAGTGTTGTTTTACTTCCTTAGTTAATTATTGGGAGCTTTTTGTTAGAGTCTTCAGGCTTTCCTAAGTATAATAGGGTGTTAATTGCCAGCCTGATTGAATGGACAATATTCCTAGGAGATTAGTAAAGCACATTTCTGAGTGTGTCTATGAGAACATCTAGAGACAGTCAACTTAAAGGGGAAAAAATCCCTCCTTGAATGCAAGTTGTACCATCCCTATGCTGGGACCCAGATGAAACTAAAGAAGAAGAAGGACGGAGACCACTAACACAGGAATCCTCCTTTCTGCTTCCTAGTTACCAGTAAGTAAGCAGCTCCCATTG
Source organism: Perognathus longimembris pacificus (assembly GCF_023159225.1). Classification (NCBI taxonomy): domain Eukaryota; kingdom Metazoa; phylum Chordata; class Mammalia; order Rodentia; family Heteromyidae; genus Perognathus; species Perognathus longimembris. Next base: position 74,509,494 of record NC_063188.1, on the reverse strand, counting down.
TCTTGTTCTGTCGCACCTCAATTCAACAACAAATTGCCAGCTGACCATAGACTGAAACTTCTAAATCCATGAACCAAAATAAATCTTATCTTTTAAAATTTGCTTCTCTCATGTATTTGTTACAGAGGCAAAATATGTACTAACATATACTTAATCATATAAACTAAGAACTATGATCATTTAACTTCCTCATTTCTTCTATCTTTTCTATTATTTTCACTTGCCTAACTGCACTGGCTAACACTTATAGTACAATGCTGATGAGTGGTGATAGTATATATCCCTACTTTGTTTTTGATCTTAGAGGAAATTTTTTCATGTTTTTCCCCATTCCGTATGATTTTGATGAGATGTTTGTCATATGCAGCCTTTTTTTGTTAAAATAACATCCTACTCTTCCTAGCTTGTTCAGAGTTCTTAATCATAAAAGAATGACAATTTTTTTCACTTGTGGAGCTTGAACTCAGAGTCTGAGTGCTATCCCTGAGCTCTTTCCATCAAGGCTATCACTGTACCTCTTTGCGCCATTGCTCCACTTCAAGTTTTTTGGTGGTTAATTTGAGATAAGAGTCTCATGGACTTTCTTGCTCAGGCTGGGTTTGAACTACGATCCTCAGATCTCAGCCTCCTAACTAGCGAGGATTACAGGAGTGAGCCCATGATGCCTGACAAGAATGACCAAATTTAGCAAACAGATTTGTCTGCATCTGTGTAATCATATAATTTTCATTCTTTTTTTCTAGTTTTATGTTGTATTTCATTGATTTGTTTTTCTATACTGAAGCAACCTTGCATCCAAGGATAAAACCAATATAAAAATTAAACTGCATGTTCTTTTTGTCTGTACTTTTGAACTGTATTACTAATGTATTGCTGAGGATTTTTTGTCTCTATGTTCATCAGCATTATTGGTCTTAATTTTGTTTTATATTGTGCCCTTGTCCAGTTTGGGTATCAATGTAATTCCTGGAGGAATTTATTTTTTTAGTTCTGCATATATTTTAGATATGAAGCCTTTGTCCGTTGTATGACCGGTTAAGATCTTCTCCCAATTGGTGGGCTTTGAATCACAAGAGCCCAATAGCTATACCCCTATGAATGCATAAGATAATGCTAAGTGAAATGAACTCCATGTTATGGAAACGACTGTTATATCACTGTTGTAATTACTTTCAACATGCCATGTGAAATCATAGCTTGTATTGTTGATGACCCTCTTATATTCCCTTCCTCTGGTTGTACCAGCACTATCACTGTTTCTTATCTGAGTACATTGGAAACTGTATATACTGGTATTAGTAAACTAGTAAAGTGAAAGGGAATATCAAAATCAAGAGACAAAGGATAAGAAGACAAATGACTACAAAAGCAATACTTGCAAAACTGTTTGGTGTAAACTGTGGGGCACGCCCGCCTGTTTTCCCAGCCCTGGGGCTGCGTGGATAGCCCCATCTGCCTTCTGGGATCCATGGAACCAGACAGGCGGTTCTAGCTGGCCCTGCCTCCCAGCCTTGGGACCACATGTAGCCAAGATGGCGCCTGGTGGTGAACCCAGAGGCGGTCCTGTGGGCAGTGACGTAAAATTAGGCCGCCCTTAGGGTGGTCCCTTGGCTCTCCACCCTTGATGGACAGCTCAGGCGTCCCTTCACAGCCCCTACAGAGGTACACGTACCCCTCTGTAGGGGATGGCTATACCTTTAAGAGGGGACAGCTGGCTCTAGCCTGTCCCACCTCCTTCCGGCTTCAACCAGAAGAGAAGCCAGGCCAGCCCCCGCCTCTCAGCAGTGAGCACGTGTGCCACCATGGTGCCGGAGACGCCAGAGGCCCAGTCCTTGGGGGGCTGTGATCCCCTCCCATAGAGGAAGTGCCATGACATCACCGTGATGGACAGTTCACTAGCCAATCGTTAATACCCAGTCAGTCCCTCCTCTTCCTGCCGCCATTACTGTTATATAAACCCCTCCCTTGAATAAAATCCTTTGGAAGTCGGCAGACCATCGGGCGGCTCCCTCGAGATCTCCGTGTAAGTGTCGTCTCTTAAACTTAAGTGAGGCTGGGGACGCATGGGGATTTTCAGCAGCCCTACCTCAGCTCAGCTTAGCCCGACAGGGACATGCTCTGTCCTCCCGCTGGCGGGAGAAGCGCGCAGAGCTGACTGTCCCCCACAGTTGGAGGCTTGGCGTCTCCCCAGAGGAGACATGGAGATTAAACCCAACACCCCTCCCCTTCTGCTGCTCTCTGACCCATTTAAAAGCCGCTCATTTCTGCCATTAAAGTGAGTCTTGGCTCCTGGACTGTCTGTCCTCCGTCGAAAGGGGGCTGGGTGTGGGCAGTCTGTCTGCTCTTTCCTCTTCTTGGCTCATCCGGGTGGGGCATGTTTTCCCATCTCTCCCACAGGACTGGAGAGCATGGGAGGCTAAAAACCCCAACATTGGCACCAAACGTGGGGCTTGAGGAAGCGTAGGTTTAGAAACTATTAGCAGGCCAAGCTAATTGAGTTCCAAGGTAAGGATACCCCCAAAAAGATGGGGCAGGCTCAAACTCAGCATGATGATCTAGTGCTCAAAGCACTGAGCTTCATAATCCAACACGTAGGTTTGGAGGTCTCAGACTCCCAGGCCAGGAGGGTCTGGGAAGGGCTGAAGCATGCCGCGCTCAGTTTGGTGGCTGCTGGCCTTTTCAGTCTGGCTACTTGGGGTGGAGTAGGACAAGTGGTGAGGTGGAGGAAAGTTAGCTTGGGAGAGGAGCTCCCTCACAAAGCCTTCCCAATCCTCCAGGCCCATGAAGCTTGCTTTTCCCCAGGCCCCCTAGCGGGGGAGCATCTGTGCCTGGGAGGGATCTGCAGGGGAACTTCTTGGATGGGAGGGAAGAAGCCTTCCTTCTGCCCAGGAGGAGAGTGGCTCAATGCCTCACCCCGATGAGCCCATAGACGAGCCTTGGCCTGATCCCCTGGATCCTGGGCCAAGCCCCTTGGCCCCGGGAAGCGTGGCAGATGAGCAAGGCTTCCCATCTTGAGCGGACCCAGAAAGAGACAAAGAAAGGCTTTCGGTTCTTGTTGTTGATGTTTGCTAAGTTTGGAGATTCGGTTAAATTCTGATTGCTGTTGGCTAAATCTGCTTTAAAAGAGAAAAAAGAAAGGCTTTCGGTTCTTGTTGATGTTTGCTAAGTTTGGAGATTCAGTTAAATTCTGCTTGTTTGGCTAAATCCTAAGTTTTCTGTAGCATTGAGCACATGGTGGACAATCAAATTGGTTGGAGGTGGAGCCCACACATCCCCCAGGTGATGGGTGTGCCAAATTCCTCAAGGCTGGGCAGGGACTTGGAGACTCCGGCTCCTGATAACCCTGCCCGCCCCACCATTAATGAAGGTGTCTTGCTGTGAGCCTGCTAAGGCTCTGACCAGCTCCGCCGCCATTAAGCCATGCCACATGTCTGTTCTGTTCATGTCCTGTCTCCCATCTCCTGGACCTTCTCTGGTCATAGCATCCCACTTCAGCTCCCCATTGGAGCTGAACTGGTTTCTCAAAATGTGGCTTCTCCATGTCCTCGCCAAATAATCTGTGAAAATTTTTATTTGCTGGAAAAGTTTTTGTTTTCTAACTGACTACGTGGTTCTAAGATATGGGCAAAATAATATCATTTTGCCACTGGAATTCCAGGAGACTTACATGGCCAATTCAAAAAAAGAAACTTTTTTCTAAGTGCTCCCAAAGCTTGTGCACAACTGTCTGTATGTCTGTATGTTGGTCTGTCTGTGGGTAAAAACATGTTAAAACTAGTATCATGGTTTAAAAATTGCTTGCCTTTTTAACTACTATTTTACTTAAGTCTTAATTGATCTTTACAGCCTGTGGGTGGGGTCATAGTAAACAGCCTGGAGGCATCCTGACTCTTATCACCAGAATCCAAGCAAAAAAACAACAACAAAAAAACCAGGTTTTAAACCCAAACTGACCATGTTTGGGTGCAAGCAAATGTGTCTAAAAAAACAACCAAAAGGTTCATATACAGCACGTGATATAAGTACAATGATGTAAAATCAATGTGTTATTTTTTATGTCTATCTATACTAAAAACCAAATGTACATCTGATCCTGACAATTCTTTGGTATAGACTAAGATTTTGCTTCTCCATTTTTCTCTCCTGTGCTCTCATAAACTCTTTAAGATCAAGGGACCAGAGTCATTTTGGAATGAATGTGCAAATGTGGCTGCTAACCTAGATTTTCCTGACCCAGGATTAACATTTTGCTTTATAGGACACAGGTTAACATGTGTGCTAGCTGTGTGGACTGTGGCAGTTCGTGAAGTGCCTCCACAGTCTGCTCCAAACTGCCTGGTTTCACTGATTCCTTATTCTCTCTCTTTCATGGAAAACTGCTCAGGGAATCTAGGAGTCCCGTAAAAAAATTTCAACAGGCCCAGAATGCTCCTGCCCTGGCTCTGCCCCACCCTCTCCCAAGATTAGAGTTGGGCTTATAGCAGGCCTATCATGACATTGCAACCGAGACTTACTCCAAGGTTAAAAACATCAAAGTTGTGTTGGTGGCCACAGGGTTGCATTGGGGTAGCATTGGTGTCTTCCCCCTCCATGTCTCAGAAACTGTCATGGCTGCTGCAGAGAGCAGACTTGGTTGGCCTTTGGTCTGTGTGGATTTTGTGACTAGAAAGATGGTTAAAGGCCCAAGCCTTCTAAAATCTGTTTAAAGTTGTCACCCTGCTTAAACCAGTAGGGCACCAGCCTACAAAAGCCAGAGTACTCAGAGTAAGCAACCAGGGAATACTGGGAGATTTCAAATGTCTTTAACCAGTCAGTGTAGAATATTGCAGGCAGTGCAGCAGGAGGTGTGACAATCTATCCAGGGGACTCTGAGAGATGCCACTACAGCCTTGCCTAAATCCAACCCATCTCTCCTTCCTGCCTCCATCACACATGAATAATGAAGCCTGCTGATCCGGGATGGAAGACACAGCCACTTTGGATCCACTAAAGCTGAGACTTTTACATTGTTCTGACCCTTTGCCCTCTTAATTGTTATTCATTTGTGCACTCTTCCACCTGCCAGTAAGGTTAAATCGTATGATTTGATTTGATGGCACATGGATCTCATTCAGTCTGCTGTTCTCTAAGTATTACAGCAGAACTCTAGCAAGTACTTGTTAGAGTTTCTTTTTTTTTTGGCCAGTCCTGGGCCTTGGACTCAGGGCCTGAGCACTGTCCCTGGCTTCTTCCCGCTCAAGGCTAGCACTCTGCCACTTGAGCCACAGCGCCACTTCTGGCCGTTTTCTGTATATGTGGTTCTGGGGAATCGAACCTAGGGCCTCGTATATCTGAGGCAGGCACTCTTGCCACTAGGCTATATCCCCAGCCCTTGTTAGAGTTTCTTGACAAGGTACAGGTAAGCTCTAGACCCCTTTGTATCCTTGTTGCTTTAATTGGAAATAAAAAGGGCCTTTATGGCTAAGACTCCTCGGATTGCAGTTTGAAGCCAGCCTGGGCAGAAAGAAGAAAAAAAAAAACCTCCCTCTAAAACTCCATCTCCCAACTAACCAGCAAAGAGCCAGACTAGAAGCTTGGCCCAAAAGAACCAGCCAAATGCTGAAAGTGGCACCATGGCTCAAGTGGTAGAGCTCTAGCCTCGAGGAGAAGTGCTCATGGACAGTGCCCAGGCCTTGAGTTCAAACCCCGTGAATGCCAACTGGGACAAGCTATCCAAGCAATGAGCACCTAGACCTTCAGGATGAGGTCAATCCTGACAATGAGGAACCATGGAGAGGAGTAAGAAAAGATGAAGTCTCATCTTAAATGGAGTCAATTGAAACTTGCCCTTTCAAAATTAATCAGAGCCAGGAGATCAAGAGGAATAGTTGTTTACCCACCTAATGTCCATACCTGTCCATTTTCCATCTGGAGAGAAACTTGCATACTTGCCTTTGTTACTTGCTGTTTGTGTGTGTGTGTGTGTATATATATACCTCTGACTGGTTACTCCCAACCAGTCCACAATCCCTAAACACTTCCTTCCTGCCCCCAGTCCAGTTATTCCTCCTTCTTTGTAATGGGCCACATTGGGTTTATGTTCCAAATGGAACTTTTCTAGATTATGCTCAGGGTGTGTTCTTCCATGTTGTTCATGTTAACTGGTCAGCCTTTTGCCTGACCTTTTCAAAAGTCTCTTTTAACAGGATTACATCCCTCACTGAGGTCACCACCTGGGAACTTGCAGTTCAAGGCCATCTTCTAACTACACTGTTGTGCCCAGCGCAGATCAGGACCCTGAAGACCCCAGCCCCAGGGACTCCTTGATGTGCCCGAGATGCAGGTGGTAGCCAGAGAAGACCATGACACCCATTGGCCTTGATAACTATTCTCGTGGAAATGATGAGGACTTTTACCAACCAAACTGGATGGTACCAGGCCATATGATGATTCAAGAACCCCTGCTCCTCTCTCTCTCTCTCTCTCTCTCTCTCTCTCTCTCTCTCTCTCTCTCTTTTCCAGCTCAGATCCTCTGCCTTGTAATGGCCTATCTACTCAATCCAGGAGATAAGTGTCCAGCCTGGGCAGGAAGGTCCCTGAGACTCTTATCTCTAATTATCCACCAGCAAGCCGAAAGTAATAGAGCTGTAGCCATTAGAAAAACACCTCAAGTTCAAACCTATGACTGGAACTCATGAAAACAAACCTCATGGCTCCGCGTCCCGGCTCCCGCGCCCCAGCTCCCGCACTCTGGCTCCTGCGCCCTGGCTCCGCACCCTGGCTCCGCTTCCCAGCTCCCGCGTTCTGGCTCCGCACCCAGGCTCCCGCGCCCAGGCTCCCGTGTTCCGGCTCCACGTCCCTTCTCCCGCGTCCCAACTCCCGCATTCTGGCTCCCACGTTCCGGCTCCCGCGCCCCAGCTCCCACGTTCTGGCTCCCATGCCCTGGCTCCACATCCTGGCTCCCGCGTTCCAGCTCCGCACCAGAGCTCCCGCATCCCGGCTCCACGTCCCGGGCGGCTGCACCTGCAAGTCATTTGGGGAGCCCAGCTGGTCGTCTGGGGGGTGCCTCCCCAGAACCCAACCCCGGACCTCTGTGTTCGGAGGCCCAGGACCATCTATGGCGTGTCTAAGGTGCACGCGGAGCTCATGGGATAATATTATCATTACCCATATGGCCTAGATTTCTGGTGTCTGCGATACCCTGGGATCATTTCAACCGATTCCCAGTCTGGAGGAGGAACAATGGACCACAAGCAGCAAGTTCAAATGTAACAAATGAGGAAATTCTTTCACCTAGAAGTGGGACAGACCTTCATGTTCATCAGAGAACACACAGGAGAGAAACCTTATAAATATAACAAATGTGGACAGACCTTGGCATGGATAATAGAATTCACACAGGTGAAACCTTGTAAACATAGAAAGTCTTTCAACCCAAACTCACTTTAGCAGGCCTAAGAGAATTCACACATGTGAGAAACATTAGGAATGTAATAGATGTGGAATGTCTTTCACCTGGAAGAAAACTCAGTTTTCATTGGAGAACCCAAACAGGATAAAAGCCTTGTGAATGTAAATCCTTTTTTTAAAAAAAAAAGAACTCTTAAAACAGCCTCAGATTGTGTGGTGAGCAGCAACTAGAGTAGAGAGAGCTAACAAAGAATATTGCTCATAAAGTTTACTTGCACATATGAAAATACAATTAGGTTATTAATATGGAGAAGATAACATGACATCCTACATAATTTCATAGAAAAGTCCATTCTGTGCATATTAGGTAACATAATGAATTCTACTGAATAATCAACAAAAAATATTGTCTCTAAAGTAAACATAATTGTCTGCCTACTGAAAAAATAGTCAATATGTTTAATGAAATTAGCAGCAAGATAAACTTAGAAATCAGACTATGTCTCTTTCAAAAGTGTTACATTTGATTTTAGATAATCAATCTCTTGTTTAATGTGTACTTAAAATAAAGGTAATCTTAATGGCAAAAAAGTGATAAAATAATGGCATTCACAGGGAAATGGTCAGATCTTGAATGAATAATATTGAGCGAGACAAGCCTAAAGCACAGAGGACAAAGGCGCATGGTCTTCCTGATGGTTGTTGGAGAGGGAGGGGAGAACAGTAGAGATCATGTCTGTAAAGCAAAAAACTTCTTTTCAAATGGTATTTCTACATATTTTGGTCAGTGACTTTAGATCATCTCTCTAAAACCAAACAATTACTAAAATAAACATAAAAAGGTCTCAACAGCTACATACATATGATTATATAAGATGAGGCTAAGCAAAATGAACTCCAAGAGATGGAAACAGGAGGATTTTACTGTTGTCAATGTTTAATGTACTAGGTGAATTTCCTTTGACGTACCCCCTGTGGTCACTGTATATGATTCTGGTACACTGGATATTGTATATATGCTTATCTGAACTGGGGAAGGGAAAGAAAAATGAAGGAGGGTGTAACAAATATGACAAGAAATGTACTCACTACCTTATTATGTAACTATACCCTCCCTGCACATCATCTTATCAATAAAATTTAATTTAAAAAAAAAGAAGTAAATAAAGTTAGAGCTCGACCTTCTTGAAAAAAAAAAAAAAAAAAAAGAACCCCTGACTACTTCGCCCCTTTTCAGCAGGAAGTAGTTCCAGAAGAAACAACCTCCGCCCATACTCCCAGCCTGGTACCCCTCCTCTGTTATTAATAAAAAACAAAAGGGGAGATGTGGGGTACACCTGCCTGTTTTCCCAGCCCTGGGGCCATGTGGATAGCCCCACCTGCCTCCTGGGATCCACGGAACCGGAAAGGCGGTTCTAGCTGGCCCTGCCTCCCAGCCTTGAGACCACGTGTAGCCAAGATGGCACCTGATGGTTAACCCAGAGGCGGTCCTGTGGGCTGTGACGTAGAATTTGGCCACCCTTAGGGTGGTCCCTCAGCTCTCCACCCTTGACGGACAGCTCAGGCATCCCTTCACAGCACCTATGTAGGTACATGTACCCCTCCCCTTCCGCCGCTCTCTGACCTGTTTAAAAGCGGCTCATTCCCGCCATTAAAGTAAGTCTTAGCACTGACTTGGCTCCTGAACTGTCTGTTTGTCCTACGTCAAAAGGGGGGCTGGGTGTAGGCAGTCTGTCTGCTCTTTCCTCTTCTTGGCTTGGGGGGGGGGCGTGTTTTCCTGCCTCTCCCGCAGGACAGGAGAGCGTGGGAGGCTAAAAACCCCAACAGTAAACCAACTGAACAACTCATGGGGGGAGAGGGAAAGGAGGAGGGGTGAGTGGGGAATGAGGGAGGAGGTAACAAACAGTACAGGAAATGTACCCAAGGCCTAATGTATGAAACTGTAACCTTTCTGTATATCACTTCGACAGTAAACAAGAAAAAAAAAGAAGTAAGAATGACCATTGCACATTTTTGCATAGTGTTTTATAGTACACTGAACATTCTCATATGCAAATCTCATTTAAATGCCCAAACTTATCAAGTCCAGAGAAGATTAAACACTTTCTATAGAGTAATAATTAACAAGCCTTTCAACTGGAAGTTGAATTTAGAATTTTGATTCCAATCTTGACTCAATTTCAGTCTGTCTTCCCCTAGATCATAGCTGTAGCCATAGCAGAATCACATTTTACTCACAATAAAATGATGTAGATAAAGGCATAGTATTTTTGTCATGTCTTTGCCAGGAGGGGTTCAGTAATCCTTGACTAAGAAAATGTCATTATTATTTGAAAATGTCTTTGATCTATCTTTACATATATTAAATTACAGCTATTGACCCATTAAAAAATCTCAATTCTTATCCAGGAATGCTCCCAGACCACAATCCTCCTATTTTTCCCTTCCTGTTGCTAACATATTCAACTTCTTCCACTGAGATGAAATCTCCCAGGCTTTTCACTTGTGCTTGCCTGGAACTATAATCCTCTAGATCTCAGCTTCTCACATAGGTGGAATCGCAGAAAACACTATATCTAGCTATTGGTTGAGAATGAGTCTAATATGTATGCTCAATATGACCTCAGTGACATATTAGCATATATTAGCATCTATTAATTATACAAAGGTGTTTTATCAAGGTAATTCATATGTGCATATATTATAACTTAGTCAGATTAGTCTTATCTATTACTTCCTTTCCTGGTCCCTCCATCATCCCTATTGCTTAAAAGCCTTCAGTGGGCTTATTTACATCATTTTCATACATAGTCACATTTTTATACCATTTGTCTTTCCTTCTCTATCTCCTGACTGTCCCCACAAACAGTTTTCTTCAGGGCGTGTGTGTGTGTGTGTGTGTGTGTGTGTGTGTGTGTGTGTGTGTGTTTATGTCTTTTAAGTGTTCTCTGAATGAGAGAGAATACACAATATTTGGCTTTTTGAGCTTGGTTTCTTTCACTCAGCATGATGATCATCAGCTCTATTCATTTTCCTCAAATGACACTGATAATTATAATTATTATAATATTGTTTAGGTCCATTTTTCTTATGGTTGAGTAATATTCTATTGTATCTATATATCATACTTTCTTTGTTCATTCATCAATTGGTGGATACTTGGACTGTTGCCACAGTTTGGTTATTGTGAATAGAACTGCAATAAACATGGATATGCAATATATTTCTTATATATTGACTTATTCTTCTTCAGATACATGCCTAGAATGGTAAGGTAATATAGTATGGTAAACTAATTTTAGTTTTTTAAGGATACCTCCATTCTGATTTCCACCATGGTTGTACTTGTCTACATTCCTTTTTTTTGACTTATTCACTCTATTATATCTTTGTCACATTTACATTCCTATTAACAGTGTATGAGGGTCGCTCTACCTCGGTCCTCACTAGCATTTGTTGTTGTTTGTTTTCTTGATGACTGACACTCTGACCAGGATAAGAAGGAATATCAGTTTACTTTTGTTCAACATTCCATCATAGCTAAGAATATTGATCATTTTTCATCTACATGTTAGCCATTTATATTTCATCCTCTGAGAACTGTCTCTACAGTTTGGGATTTGGAATGTATCATTCCATCTGCTCCCGATCTATAGAGCATCTGATGAGAAATCCATTGTTCCTATAACAAAGTTGTTCTTAAATGTGACTTGTTTGTTTTCTCCTGCACATTTTAAAATTCCTTGTCCTACAGTTTTAACAGTTTGACTATAATGTATCATGGTGAGGAATTTTTTCAGTCATGATTATTTGGAGTTGTATAAATCTATTTGTGAATGCCAGTGTCTTTCCTGAAATTAGACAACTGTTGTGCTATTTATTTCCGTTGAATAGCTTTTTATACCCTTAACTTTTGTCTCCTTGCTTTCAGATATTACAATAGTGCAAATACTTGATAATCTAATGTTATCTCAGTATTTCTAGCCTTCTCTTTGGTCTTTCTAAATTAAAATTTTCGAAAGACCTGTAATTAAACTCCAATATTCTTTATTCTTCTCAGTTTGCAATAGAATTTTTAATGTACTCATTGAGTCCTTAATTGTAAATATTTCCCTTTGGTTCTTTTCCAAAAATTGTCTTTACTGAATTTCTCACTTATGTCCGTTATTGTCTTCCTAATGTGGTCCAAATGTTTCTCTGTGTTCTCTTAAGTATCATTGATCTTTCTGTAAATAATTTTTGAATCCTTTCTCATGTATTTCATTCATTTCAATCTCTTTAGAACCTCTTTGAGTTATAACTTATGGATATATTATATTACCTTTTTTTATATTTTGTGTGCTTCTCTGATGAGATTTACTTCTCCGGATTTTTTAAATCACTTTTATGGGATAGCTATATTAGTGACTTTCTACTGACGATCTGTCTTTGCCTGTTGGTTTGTTATGCAATGTTGGTTTTATTTCTAGCATAACTTTATAGTATTATTTTCTTTAACTTCCCTGTGATTAGTGACTTCTGGCATGATGCACATTGTTTCAGAGTGTGAGAAACCCTTCGATTGCAAGGTCACGCAAGAGTGAAGAAATTTTAGCAGTTCAGGAAGCTATGGTGTAGACTGCACAGTGTGTGGACTGCAGTGGGTGGAGGAGTAATAACCATTATCAGATGTTGAGTATTTCTTCAAGCATGGTTAATACTGTTTCTGTTGCTTGTAAGAGTGTCTAGGACTGACTGCCCCAATGGTAACCTGGGACCGGGCTCTTATCTCTCAACCAAGTGCTGCATGAGGAGCTATAGTCACAAGAACCACAGCACCCACTCTGTGATGTTCATACCAAGTGCTATTATCATTACTGATCAAACATGGTGTGAGAGCAACCAACAGTGAAGATTCCATAGGTATAGATGCAATTAGACCTGTGGTGTAATTCCTCTCTGTTGCTGCTGGGGGCATCTCTACCCAAGAGCAAAACTTCAGGTCTTACCTGTGCATACCTAGGGCAAGAACAGCAACTGGGGGAATGCTCTCCATAACTGTTTCAGCTGTGGTGCCTACCTGGAAGTGAGTAGTGCTAGGTCACTTTTGGAGCTGAGCAATACCTCTAGGGGCTTCTTTTGGCACTGTGCACTTAGGGTTGAAGTGAAGTAATGGCCTAGACTAATCTTTTCTTTAGCTGAAATGCCCACAAAAGTGAGCAAGAGCAAAAAGCAACTGGAGGCAGGCATTTTCTCTCCAGACATCCCAAGGATATGGATACAACTGGAAAGTGGCATTGTTGACGGTCACCCCAGCAAGTTCCTTTGGGCAACACAACAATAGAGGCATGGATTTCTTTGCCCACCCTACAGTACTGTGTTGCACTGGGATTGGGTGGCAAGAATCACATGTATGATTGCTTTCAGTTCAAACACCAACCTGCATTCACATCTAAGTGGCAACAACACTGGTCTAAGGGGCTAGGCTCTCTAACCTTTCAGTTCATGAAGAAGATATCCTATATCTTCCTCTTTGTTGCAATACCATTCACTTTCAATACAGGAGAATCCACGTACTTGAGTCAGAACTCTACTTTGACAAGTTTAGTTTATAAAGCAACTATTCACTGAGCCTAATGTAAGGGAACGTTTGTGGTACCCCACAATGGGGATATTACAGGAGGTTCTGACCTCTAGCAAAGTCTAAATTCAGACAATTCACCCTTATGAAAATGGCTCCTGATTGCAGCATCCTGTGGGCTCACTGGGAGATGGTGTGAAATCCTTTTGCAAAGAAAAAATTTTGTACCAATTTCAGATTACTGATAGGCTTAGGCTACAAGTCTGTGAAGCTTGTGAAAATTTAAAAATAGCTAGAACTGCCATCATCCATGTTGTTAAAACTTTATTTGGACTCTCATTTTCATCCTTAACCCCGAAGAAGGGAGACATCTCCCTCCAGCTGTGGAACCTGGGCGGCAGGTGCAGAAATATTTTGTTTCTCTTACTATGCCACGGTCCTAGGTTTCTGACTCTTATACAATTCATACTTTCCTCCTGCAATTTCAAGTCTTCTACAATAGTTACTCATCTCACAATTCAGCTACGCACCTACCTGCTGCTTTAGTTCTTCTTTCTGAGAGATCAGGTGCTGGGTACCTCTGACACCCATCTTGAAATATCTTTTTAGTAATGTACATTTGGAAAAATGGAGGTAGATAAAATGAGGGGACTGGTAAGGCTGGGAAATGCAGGGTAAAACAATGCAAGATGGATTGCATTCATAAACTGATATGTTCAATCAAAATCTTTGTAATAACTACTTAAATACAAAAAGTTATCAATTTTGAAAATTTTGTTAGGTGTAAAATATGGCTTAGTTAGAATCACAATGTCTGTAATCAAATTACAGGAGTAACACTTAAATTTACTTGACAATATGCTGTACACCTTCACTAACTTTGACTTATATATGTGGCTAGGACATAGAGAATTGATATCTCTTACTATGCTTCCTTTAAATATTTAATCAGAACTCCAATTTTCTTTTGTCCTCCTGAGATTATATATACCCAAGAGGGGACAAAAAAACAAATTCCATGTCAAAGTAACACATGTGCATATGGCTGAGCCTTAGCTAATACCTGTTGTTGGGAAACAAAAGCATCAGTGTTTTGTATACATCCAGAGGTAGAGGTAGCATAGCATCAAGCATACAAAGAATTGGCACAAACGTTTCACTCACAAGGTCATACTAGGTCCCTATCATAACCAGCCCAAACTGATTCTGGTTGCCATTTCTATCTGTGGTTCAAGTAAAATTATTACCTGGACATCAATATTCATTCAATAAATCCAAAACAGGTTAATTCTCTCCTTCCAGCAAAATTTCCCTTATTCAGTTAGTTTACACCAAATGGTTTTGCAAGGATTGCTTTTGTAGTCGTTTGTCTTTTTATCCTTTGCCTCTAGATTTTGATAGTCTCTTTCACTTCCCTAGTTTTAATACCAGTATTTGCAGTAACCCGTGTATTCACATGAGACACAGTGATAGTGCGAGTACAACCACACAAAGGGATACAAGAGGATCATCAACAAAAGAAGCTACGGTTTCACATGTCATGTAGAAAGTAATTACAACTCATGGGGGGAGAGGGAAAGGGGAAGGGGGAATGAGGGAGGAGGTAACAAACAGTACAAGAAATGTACCCAAGTCGTAACATATGAAACTATAACCTGTCAGGACATCAATTTGACAATAAAATAAAAATAAAAAGTAAAAATAAAATAAAAATAAATAGGAAAATCCGAAAGAAGCAAAACAAAAGCATCCTGGAAAGTTTTCTGTGATTTATCCTGAAGAAAATGTTCTTTCAGAAATCCATGTATTTCTTCCATCATGTGAAAGAAGATTTTACAAATATGTTTGTAGCAGTAGCTTAAGGATTCAAAGACCACTGGCAGCATAGCAATACAGAGTAAGAAACAGAAGCAATGACATTTGGATTTTTTCCAATAAACTCTCTTACCCATTCAGAAAAAAAAATTCCCTTATACTCATGCAAGTGCATATTGACTTTGATCTTCACTTGGGCATGGAGTCCTCAATCCTCATCCCACAGCCACTTCCTTAATTCTCCCCCATCAACGGGATGAGGATCATTTATTATATAGTTGATCATACACTGTGTTCTGTACATTCATCACTATTTCACATAAATTCCATTAATTGGTTGATAAAGGCCTTATTATTCCTCTTACAGCAATCTATGCCTCCAAAAGCCCATCTTCATTACTACTATTATTATAAATTGTGAAGATTACAAGATTTTACCCTACTTACAAGCTAATAAGTTAAACTAGCTGTACTATCCACCATAGCCAAGTTACAGAAACAGCCCAGATGCACTTCAATGAATGAACTGACTAAGAAAATGTGCCCCATGTGGGGTGTGTGTGTGTGTGTGTGTGTGTGTGTGTGTGTGTGTGTGTGTATTGCAAGTCCATGCATTGTGAAGAATGGTATTATGTCATTTGCAGGGAAATAGACTTGAAAATTATGTTAAGTGAAATAATTCAGGCTCAGAGACACGAAGAGCATATGTTTTCTCCCATATGTAGAAGTTAGATCTAAACTACGAATATATGTGTAAACATATACTGGGTCATATGCTTATATACACAAACATGTTAACTAAAGTATTGTATATGCAGGGGAGGATTCAAATGCTATAACTCTTTGAATAACTAACACACAGTATAACAAAATGGATAGCAGGAAACGGCAACATGTATTTTCAATGCGGGCAAGCTCAAGAGGAGGAGAGTAGATGAATGGAGAGATGAAGGGTAGGTGAGTACAGTCTTAATATTCAATGTATATATGAAAAATGGAAGTAGGTAAATTGAAGGGAATGGGTGGTGTTGGGGGAGAATGGTGAAAGGAATGACACTGATCAAGATGCATTGTACTCAGAAACATGTTGAATTAAACTCTTTTGTACAACTACTTAAAGATAATAAAAAAATTAAAAATAAAGAAATGAGAAACTTCCAAAAGATAGTCTAGCATTCTCAGCAGAAGCAACATTTTGAATATTAGCATTTTTGTGATAGATCTCCAAGCCTTATTTCCTGTAATGAGTTGCAAAAATGACCAATTAATACCAATACAGGCAATAATATACATTTCAGAAATGTATGGAGGAACTTAATCTGTGTGTGTGTGTGTGTGTGTGTGTGTGTGAGAGAGAGAGAGAGAGAGAGAGAGAGAGAGAGAGAGAGAGAGAGAGAGAGAGAGAGACCTGGGACCTGACCTCAGTACCTGGGTGCTGTCCCTGAACCTTTTTTTTGCTCAAAACTAGTGTACTACCACTTGAATCATAACTCTACTTCCGAAAGCTTTGGTAGTTAATTGGAGATCAGAGTCTCATGTATTTTCCTGCCCAGGCTGGCTTGAAAACTTGATCCTCAGATCTCAGCCTCCTGAGTAGCTAGGATTATAGGCGTGAGGCACTGGTGGCCAGCTTCTTTAACTCAAGGCTAGTGCTCTACCACTTTACCCACAGCTCCACTTCTGGCTTTTCTTGTGGTTAATTGGAGGTAAAAGTCACATGAACTTTCCTTCCCCAGACTGGCTTTGAATCATTATCTTCAGATCTGGCTCCTGAGTAGCTAGGCAGGCATGAGCCACTGAGGCCTTGCTGACCTTAATATTTTAATGTGTGGTAAATATACCTTCTCTTTGGTCTTCTTTACCCTTTTTTTCTACCAGGTTGGGCTTTTTGTTGCTGTTTTATTTTACTCATCTAATTTTTACTGATCATCTATTTGCTACTGAAGATCATTTTTTAAATTTTATCAGAGTAAAGATTCCTGCCTTTTGCTCCTGAGGAAAGCTTTCTCCGCCTCCCAAATCCTCTCTATATTCTTGCTACTTCAGAGAGAGCCACTAAATATTCTGAAGCTATTTGCTGTTTAAACAACTTTCAAGGGACAGCCTAATGCAAAGAATAGTCAATGTCTTATTTACAAGATAGACAGACATATGTGAAACCCAGACAAAATTGTCTTCCAACAATGTATAAATGAAATTGCTGGTATTGCATTGTCTTCAAATATATTAAATAATGCCCAAATTAAATGCAACTTAAACTGCCACCAACTCTGCACAAGGTATTTTACATTTGTTTTACTGGTCAATACATATCTTCAACTTTCAAACATGTTGCTGATCTAAATGTGTATGAAATCATACTTAATATTGGTTTCTATTTTCCTGATTCCTGGCAAGATTTATATAATCATTTATTGACCATCTGAAACATTCCAAGTACTCTTAGGAACTTGAGATAAAATTTAAGCATATACAAAGAAAAAACATGCAATTTCAAGGCTTTTTATTCTGGCAGGAAAAAAAATCATTAATTGAATAATTTAGCAAGGTGACATATACTGTAGATTAAAGCCATTAGAAGCATATTAAAGCAGTGTATGCTTGAGAACTATGTAGTCTACTACTTTTCTGAATTGCCAGCTTTCTATAGACAGGTTGTGCTTTCCTTATTGATGGTTCAATTAATAGTTTGATTCATTGTGCATATCCTACATTTTAGCAAAATATTGTTTCTGTCTTTTGTTTGTGATGACTTCTATAATTAGGGAAGGCTACATTTCATTCTAACCATATTCATCAAAACTTTCCTTAACGATCTGTGCTATTGTGGTTTTGTTTCCCACTTCCTAGGTTCAGAATTACATATTCACTTACATTGTCTTCTAAATGTTTTATATCTGTTACTTTTCTTATCAGGATATTAATATGATCCATTTGACATTTATTGTGTATATGAAGTATGAAGGCATAGTTTGCCATGTAAATAGCCAATTAATTCAGCATCACTTACTTATTCAATAGAGTACTGTTCATTTATCATTTCAAATGGCACCAGTATTATTACTCAAGTTTCCTGTGTGCAAATGTGCCTTCAGGTCACTAGGTTATATTGGTTTATTTGATTTTCCTACTTTAATCTAGAAATTTTATAGACCAACTTCTGGAGTTGCCAGAGTAAACAAGACAAAACATGTTATTCTTCTGCTATAAACAGTTGAAAGATTCTCTTTCTCTCCAGCTCTCTCAATACCAAATCTATATTCTGCTTCCAGACTACAACCTGCAGGGCTCTAAATTCTTTGATTTTTCAGATCCGTGACTTCTTTGATATCACCTCCTGCTCTCTTTTACCTTGCTCACTCAGCTCTAGCCAAGCTGCCATCCTGCCTGCTTGCTGAAATACATCAGACCTTGGGACCTCATTTTTGTTTTTGAGGTTGTTGTTCTTATCAGTTGTGGGGCTTAAACAGGGTCTGGATACTATCCCTGAGCTTTTACACTCAAGGCTAGCACTCGACCACTCTGAGCCACAGCGCCACCTCTGGTTTTCTGATGGTTAACTATAGATAAGAGTTTCACAGACTTTCCTGCCTGAGCTGGCTTTGAACTGAGATCCTCAGATCTCAGGCTCCTAAGCAGCTAGGATTACAGTCATAAGCCACCAGTGCCTGGCTGGGATTTCATTACCTTCAGGACTTGACTTAAATGTCAAGTGCTCTGGGAGGCCTCCCCTGGACATCCTATCTCTCTGAAATAGACCCTCCCTGGAATTTCAGGTCCTATACCTTGCTTTTATTTTTCCTTCTTATCACTTGCCACTATGAAAATATATTTACTTATCTTGGTCACTATCTCTGTCCCTAAAATGAAATCTCTGGGTGGGTAACGTCAGTCATTCCTTATTTGTTCCCTGCTATATCATCAGTGCCTTTGTCTAAACAATGTCTGGCAGCCCCCTCCCATCCAAAGTACCTTCTAGGTGAAGATACAACAAATGGACTAAGAACACAGGACAGCAAAAGCAAAAATGGGCAGAATTTGTTGGCTGTCTCCATAAAGGTACAGACACAAATGCCTCCAAGGGACAAGTGTACATTTTATTACAGTGAAGCAGGCTACCTGGGGGAGGGGCAACTGGAGAGAAGACTCTGAGCCTAAAATGGGCTGAATCCTACCTCAGACCCAGCTGCCTCTATCCTTGATGGAATGTGGATCTCAATTATCTGATTTTATGGCTTTATTTGATTTTCCACAGAAGCCAGATATAGATTTACATTACTTGAACTCTCCCAAATGCCTGAAGTACCAAATTTAAGATAGAAAATAATAACATCCAAAGATCAAGCAAAACATGACAGCAGGCTGAGATTGGTCCCTGGATAGAAAGCTTGTGTTGGCTAGTGGTATATGAAAGAAAATGAATTCCTGTATGATGAGGTGGGCTTGGTTTGTGTAATTCTTGAGTCAGCCTCAGGGTCAGTGTTGAGTGGATAGAATGAACTACATTTATCACTTTCCTTCAACCCTCCCGAAGCCTCCTATTTCCACACACTAGCATGAAGGTCAGTAAGCCTGGATATCAGGGACTAGCCAAGACTCTTTGTTTGGAGGCAAAAATACAGTTCAGTGAAGAGTGGGGAGGCAGAGATCAAAGAATGCATTTTGAGAGAGACTTCAGGATGACTGGCTGAAGACAAAACAAAGAGGAAGAGGACACAGACCATGCAATGGACACCATAGTTCTCAGGGACTTTATTGAGATTTCACACTCCTCTCAATCAACCACATCACCCCTCCATGTGACAATATACAGCCCAAAGAATTAGTTACACAAAGTCACAATTCCAAGCTTACTCTCCATGATATCTACGTTATCTGGAAACAAAGAGCTGTGCAAACTTCCAATAAACTTTCCTGTGAGTTTAGGAAACCACACTGATGTCAATAGTCACAGGCTTTGTGGAGGGTATAGGCAGGATACGGCTCTAAGGACAGAGGACCTGCCTCTGATGGAGCCCTGGTTAGAACCACTTGTGGCTTCAAGCAGTGGCTGAAGCAGACAGCCAAGGTTTTCTCTTGCCTTGAGAAGACAAAAGGCTCAATCCTCTGATGTCCCCTCTCTCTAAGCAGGCAAGAACTATTATCAGGGAGTGAAGCAGTGATTGGGCTCCTGTACTGGGTTCTGCAAGGTTCCATTTATCAAGATTAAAAACTTTCCAAACTCAACATGGCACATCTCTGAAATTGTGAGAGACACACTGGCTCATTCTCCATAAACACTAAGGGAGATGAATCATGACCCCAGGACCCCTAGTCCTTGATTTACTGCATGTGCCTCCCTTGTGAAAAATAAGGAGGCAGTTCCAGCGACAGGAGCATATGAAACACTGTTTTAGTATGTTTAGGCAGAGGGTTGAGGTTCTGCTCAGCAAGGGTAGCACAAATTGCCTGCGGCAAGTACAGCCTTATAGCTACAAAATTATTGTTATAGGCCTCTAGTAAACTTCCAATGGTATCCTTGTCTAAATGCCCTTCTGGGGAGGTACAATGTACCTGCCTTCTTGGACACTCACCACTTCACTAGTGCACATCAGAAAGGGTTGATGTGTTAATACTATGAATACAACTTGTCCCTGGGCCTTCCCTGACCTCTTGGGATATGTTCTACATTCTTTTTATTCTACAGTCTCATTCCCTCAGTCATTCTTTCTTTCTGGAATCTGTCTTTCCAATATCCTTCCCTGGCTGGCCACCCTAACTTTGCATAGACCCTACCTTTGTGTGTCTTAGCTTCTCCACAGAACCCCACCAACTTGATTTTTCCCTAACTACTCTAGAACTCTTCTAAGCTTTCTTTGTTTCCCACTCTACTCAATTTGTGTCTGTTTTCCCCTAAACCCCAAATTCTCATTCTCTGTCATCCTTTACTCTCTTTTCTATTGGATGTTTCCCCCTGATTCTCCCTCAGGGATCCTCTCCATTTTCTGGTAACTTTCTACCTCTTCTTAAGCACTCACCTCCTCCCTGCCTTTTCCACAGCCCATCTCTAGCTCAATCCCTCCCCACAGACTGTATCAGCTAAGTTTCATTTAATCTTTAAGCAACTGGTCATACTAGCTGCACTTTATTCACAGGTTGACTTGACAGCTATTCCTTTCTTTTATGACCCTTAAAGCAAACAACCCAATCTTTTCCACAAGACAAAGTACTTACATATAGTGTATGATATCCACATAAAATTGTGTTTTTTTTTTCAGAAAACCGTTATGCTGGCAAAGATGTTGGATTATTAGGGATCCTTAAGCTTTGAATACATTGAAAAATTAGTATTTTGCGCATCTACAAATTATACATTTGTCTCCTCACACTTTGCAAATTTTACCTAACAGGTCTTTTTCACCAAATCATAGACATAGATATGGAAATCATCATCAAACTTGATGAAATACACAGAGGGTTTGGCTTTAACTTGGTGAATGACCTTGCCTGTCCTTTTGGAGCCATCTTCTTTGGTATATTCCACATGTTTACCTATCAGGCCATCTATAACTCCTTCTGGCTCCCTCTCTGTTGGAGGAGACTCATTGGACTCTGGCATAATGCGGAGATCACCTTCTTTGTAATCATCTAGAAGCTGGTACATGTACAGAACAGGATCTTTCTCATAAGTAATGTAAAACCAGGCTTTCATGATAGGTGCTTGAGCTAGTACCATCCCACGCCATTCATCCTTAGAACCATGCTCACCCTCAAACAGGTGTTCTACTGCTTTGCCAATGATGGTATTTGCAAGGCGCACATCTCTGACTCGAGAAAATGGCACCTTATCAGGAAGGATTTTAAGTTTTAAAATCCTTTCATCCTGGTGAAGTTCCAGTCCATAGACACAGTCAATTCCATCATATTTCACCAGATAAAGAGAGGGATTTATAGGCACCTGATCCAGAACAGTTCCTTTCCACTGTGTAATAGGTTCATCGCCTTCCTTCCATCCATGAGAAATTCTGCAACCCACAATGTTCCTGTGTGGCTGGGATGCAGGTCGCCCCCGGTGCTTCTTTTGAGTGTTCTTTTTCTTTCTTATGTTTGTAGATCCAGTGTGGTGACCTACAGCTTCTCTAGTCTGCTGCTTTGCAGCTGTCTTCTTGTGGGGAGTCTTCATACCTGAAAAGGGAGGAGAAAGGCTAGGGACAAACATTACAGGTAATAGAGGTGAGGATTTTTCTGTCTATTGTTAAGTTCCTATATAACATGCATATCACCACACGAGTTATTCACATGTGGCCAGTAGCAGTATTGTATATCAAGGCACTCTTGGATTTCTGCCTGCAATGTCCTCTTTCCAAGCTTCTTTGGCTGCGCAAGAGAGCTAGAGAAGATGTGGCTGTGGAAGTCATGGCAATGGAGACACTAGCAAGAGCGAGTGCAATCCAGAACCAATTTCCTAACTCTTATCAACACCCCAGTCCCTCCCATCCCCCAGCATAAGCATTTACCATTTTCAGCGCTGATCTCATGTCACCATTCACAAGCATGCATTTGCCTTGACTCCCAGCTACTGCTCACTGCTATTCATCCCACCATTTAGCCCATAACCATGCCTGCTCCCTGGTGCTCCCTTTTCCCTTCATATCTCTTCCTGACCATTCTCATTTTCCCCGTTGTGCTCCCACCACAAATCGAGTTCCCTTTCTAGCCACCTTTGTATACAAACCAACCTGGTGTTCAGTGCTCCCTGCCCCGCCCCCAAATCACTCTTCCGAGTTTCCCTCACCTTAAATGTTTAGCACGCACTCCAATTCTCCTGCTGGACACCCAACAACATCCACTCCTCTGGTTTCGCAGTATGGATCCCACCTATGCACCGGTCAGGGGTCGCGATGTTCACGTGCCCAAATCGGACACCTCACTGTTGCCTCCGCGGCGACCCTGTAGCGAAGAGGAGCCACCAGTCGACCACCAGCCGAACGAGTGTTGGCAAGAGCTGGGACAAGAGGATTCCGAGACGAGGAGCTTGTCCAGAAGGTCGGCGGAGCAAGCGAACAAGACGTCGGAGAAGTCCCCAGCGCTTGGGCTCGCTGGCTCTCTGCTTGGGAATCCGAGGCGACTGCACCTCGGCCACTTAGGGCTTTCAGTAGCGGTAGCCGCCGCTGCAGTCTCGCAGTCTCCTCCCTCTTTTCATAGCAGAGCTTCCTGCCAGGAGAGAGGCCGCCCCTTCCTGCCAAACAAGGCTCTGCGTCCCCCTCCCTCCATCCCAGCCACTCCAGGAGAGAAGGCATTCCAGTGCTGAAAGCCCCGCCCCTTCCCCAAGTATGGAGTGCACCGGGAGGGGAGGAGGGGGACCCCCATCTCTCCCTCCCCACCTATGGGTCCACTCCTTCGATTCAGAGCCCCCGGGACTCCCAACCCCCATCATTTACTCTGCCCCCTCGGAGCACTTTATCCCCATCTGCTATCTTCCCTGAATTCGCCATTTCCTCTCCCCTATTCACATACGGAGTTATTCTTTGTATGCAAAAACCTGCCCTTTCTTGTCCTTTAAGGGAATTTGGGATAGGATGACAGAAATGCTCCGGTGCTCCGTACAATCTGCCTTTTGACCCAATCTCTAGGCAAGTTTCCCTGACGGTTTATTCTCAGACTTCACTTCTTGAGGATACTTTTTGTCCTTTTTTCCTTTTTGTTTCTTTTTCTTCACATTGCAGAAGAATTGCATCCACAACATCAGAACATTGGCTGGAAGTAAAACTTCACCTGCTTCCCTTTCCCCCTTCCCCTTTGTTACAGCAAAATACAAGGCTTCATTATTTCCTCTGCAATTTTCTATGCTCATAGAAAGCTTGGCTCATGTATGCAAATTTGGATGCTAACATCCTTTGTAAAATAATTTCGCTTGATTTACAAAATAGAGTTCATACAGCAATACTACTTATGCAGAATAGCAGTATTTCATTTTATCCAGCCGTTTCAAATTAGAAATAAAAATATACCAATGAAATGTAATTTTCTTTTGTCCTCTAGTACAAATCCTGTTCTGTCCCAGAATTTTGTATACAAAGCGTCTTAGGGTAAAATTTAAAATTATGATATTTTGTGCATTTCATGCCTTGTGTTATTTTCAATACATTGGGAAAGGGAGGTTTTTTTGTACTATATGAAAAAATATAATTATCTTCAGTGGCCTACACCTGACATTTTGGGGAGATAGCTCTTGGTTTGGTAACCTAATTATATACTGTATAGATGATAAGAATGTGACAGCTGTATGCTTTGTAAAACTGAACAATACTGTGTATAATCTTCTTTAATGGATATTTCTTTAAATAATTCTTGACTATTCAAGAAAATGTAGTATTTCTTGGTGGTCACATTGCCAAAAATTCTAAAATAGAAATATAAAATGTCTTATGATCTACTTATCTAAACTTAAAGTGCAAATTTTATCTATTTAATTTTTTCGATATCTTACTTTTTGTTCAAAATTTTGTTAAATTTCTCTTTTATATCAAGAATTCTTGCTACACTCAAAGCCTATTTTGGAGAACATGTGACTTTTTTCAGATGTAACTCAATATATTCATGTACATTGGTCTGTGAATGTTTTTATTTTGTTTTTTTTTTGTTTGTTGCCAGTCTTGGGGTTTGAGCATGGGCCTAAGCACACTGTCCCTGGCTTCTTTTTGCTCAAGGCTAGCACTCTGCCGCTTGAGCCACAGTGCCACTTCTGGCCATTTTCTATATATGTGGTGCTGAAGAATCAAACCCAGGGCTTCATGTATATGACGCAAGCACTCTACCACTAGGCCACATTCCCAACCTTTGTGAATGTTTTGTATGATCCTCTTTATTACTCTGTTTTCCCCTATCTCCTTCACTCCTCCTTATTTTTCAACAGCCTTATGTGGATTTCCTTATGCCTTATACACAATGCATTCACAATATGTTCACCTTACATCATTCTCTTTGACTTCCTCTTCCCCTCATTCTCCCTAGACATCCAAAAATTACAATCATGTTTAGATACACATGTATATGTATGTATATATATGGTTATATATATATATATATATATATGGTTTTCTAGATTGCCCATATGAAAGAAAACATGCAACCTTTATCTATTGAATGTGGTTTACTTCAGTTAACACAATAATCTCCCAATTCCATCCATTCAATGCAAATGGCATCATTTCGTCCTTAGATCACAGGTTGCATGTTTTTCTTTATTCTATGTATTTATTGTTTCATCTACTGATTTGTATATGTTGAAGCAACTTTGCATCCCTGAATTGAAGCAAAGTTGATCCTAGTAAAGATCATTTTTCATGTGCTGTTGAATCCAGTTTGCCAGTCTTTTGTTCAGAGGTCATGCATCTGTGTTTATCAAGAATATTAGTCTCCAGTTTTCTTTCTGTTTTTATCTCATCAGATTTTTGTAACGTGGTTATGTTGTCCTCAATAAACAATTTTGGAAATGATCCTTCCCATTCATTTATTTGGAATTGCTTGAGAAGAATTAGTATTCAGTCTTAAAAGTATCCATCTCTTCTTCAGTTTTTATTTCCATTCACTCTGTGTGCGCGCGTGCACCAGTCCTGAGGCTAGAACTCAGGGTCTGGGCAATCTTTCTTGTTCAAGTCTAGCATTCCATCACTTGAACCATAGCTCCACTTTTGCTGCTGCAGCCTCCTCCTCCTCCTCCTCCTCCTCCTCCTCCTCCTCCTCCTCCTCCTCCTCCTCCTCCTCCTCCTCCTCCTCCTTCTCCTCCTCCTCCTCCTCCCTTTCCCTTCATCATCCTCCTCCTCCTCCTTCTTTTGTGCTTAATTGGAAATAAAAGTCTCACAAACTTTCTTGCCTGGGCTGGCTTCAAACCATGATCCTCAGCTCTCATCCTACTGAATAGCTAGGATTACAGGTGTGATTCACCACTTCTCTGCTTCCACTGATAGTTTTGATTACTAATTGAATCTCCCTACTCATTATTGTTTAAAATTTGTATATCTTTATTGTTCATTTATTCTAGGTTTTCCAATTTGTTGGAAAATAGTTGGGTGGAATGATCCTTTGTTTTTTGGTGGTGAGTTTTAATGTGTCTGATTCATCCCTAGTTTCTCTTTTTTAGTATAGGTCAGAATTTATCCATTTTTATTGTATTTTCCAAACTCCAATTCTTTGTTTATCGATAATTTATAGACTTTTCAGTTTCTTGTTTATTTCTTTTCTGTACTTTATTTCTTTTCTTAGACTAGTATTGGGTTTGGCTTTTTTCTTGCTTTTCTGCATTCTTGATATGTATCTTTAGACTATTAAACTTTTCCTTTTTTACTTCGATTATTACTATAAACATTTTAGCACTCTTTTCCACATATCTTATTAGTTGTGCTACATTGTTCTTCTAAATTTCTTTTAGATTTCTTCAATATTCCTTAATTTGTTAAGGAATATTTTCTTTATGAGTATATAATGTTTATGGAGTTTCATATATATAACTACCTTTAAGTCAGTTTATGAGTCCAATGCAACCCTCTGAATTTTCTTTTGTTGATTATTACTAGCTTTACATGGTCAGAGAAGATACATGATACAATTTGAAGTTTTTGAATTTGTTAAAACTTGTTTTACAAGTTAAGAAATCTTCTAGCCTGACAAAATGTTCCATGTCTTAAAAAATGCCTCATGCCCTATAGAAAGAATGTGTGCTATATTGTTGGCATAAATGATTTACAAATTTATCTTAGGTACATTTTAAGTATGATATAAAGTAACTCTGCTGTTGCTTTGTCACTTTTATGCCTGGATTACCTGTCTACTTACTAATTTACAGTGTTGAACTATCCCAGTAGTATCTTTCCCTCTATATCTAATAAAGACTGGTTTCTAAAATTGGCTGCACTTACTTTAGTAACATTCATGGTTGTAATTATATCTTCCAGTTGAATTGGTCCCTTGGGAATTATATAATGAATTTGTTACATTTTTTATATTTTGTTTTCAATTATTTGTATTTTAAATACATTTTTATATTTTTGGCTTCCATGTTTTCATTGTTGATTTTTGTTTCTATTAAATATATTTTTCCATCCTTTCATGTTTGGTCTCTGGGTGTCATTACTGGGGAAATAAGTTTATACTACAAATTATATCATTGATTTTAATTCATTCAGTCAGCCTGTGTCTTTTAGGTGGGTAATTTAGTCAGTTTATTTTCATGGTTAATGTATATATGTATGGACCTACTCCAGTTATTTTAATAAATTGCTTCTGTCTGTATTGTATATCAAGTGCTCTATTTTTTCTCCTTTTCATTTTTGTGGTTTGGTGGTTTATTGTACTGATAAAGTTTGATTTTTTTCTATTTTTCTTTTAATGTCTGGTTAACCAAGGGAATTATACTTTCACAGATATTATTTTTGTGCAATTATTAAGGTCACTTTTTAATTTTGAACTAGTATACATTAATAATGCAAGGAGGTTTCATTGTAATGATTCCATATATGCATTCAATGTATGCTGAACATTTTACATCCTACTTTATATTTGCATTTCCTCCTTCCTTCCTCAAACTGTGTTTAATGAGTTTCATTATGCAATATCCATGTATAAATATATCATCTTCATCTTCATCCCTTCTCACCTTTCATTATCATTTCCTGTCCTCCTTTTACATTCATATCTCATGATCACTATCACTAGCATAATCAGTCATCATCATTGTTTTATATGTAAAAGCTACACAATGAGCAAGGAGATGTGATATTTGGCTTTTTGAACTTGGCTTATCTTGCTCAATTTGATTTCCAATTCCATTCACTTTCTTACAAATTACACAATTGCAGTTTTATTTATAGCTGAGTAATATTCCATGGTATATATGTGCCATATTTTCTTTACCCATTTGATTTTGGGTACCTTGAATGTTTCCAATATTTGACTGTTATAAACACAGCTGCCGTAAACATGAGTCCACATGTTTCTTGTATGATGATTTATAGCCCTTTGGGTGTATGCTTAAGACTGTGGAGAAGTCACAAAGCAAGACTATTTTTATTTTATTTTTAATTCAATTTTATTGTCAAGGAAATATACAGAGGGGTTAGAGATACATATGTAAGGTAGTGAGTACATTTCTTGTCAAATTTGTTACCTTCTTCCTCATTTTCTGTTTTTAATTTCTTGAGAAACTTCTATATTAATTTTCATAGTAGTTGTATTCATTTACATTCATACCCACTGTGTATGAGTCTTTTTCCCCCTCATTTGTTATTTATTTTCCTAATGCTTATCAGTCTCAGAGGGAAGAGATGAAATCTTTAAAAAAATTTTATTATCAAACTGATGTACAGAGAGGTTACAGTTTCATACATTAGGCATTGGATACATTTCTTGTACTGTTTGTTAAGAGATGAAATCTTGTGTAATCTTGATGTACATTTCCTTGATAGCTAAGGCAGCTGAATATATTTTCATCTATCTATTAACCATTTGTATTTCTTCTTCTGAGAAATGTTCATTTCGTTTCGGTATTTATTAGAGTATTTATTCTTTTATTGTTTAGGCCTTTTCATTTTTAGCTCTTTGTACATTTTGACTACAACTCTTTGTCCACTGAATATCTTGCAAAGCTTTTACCTAATTCTCTGAGCTATTTCTTGATTCTAGAAATTATCTCTTTTGATGTAAAGATTTTTGTATTTTACACAGCCTTTATATATTGTTTATTAATCTTACCTCTTGGGCAAATGGAGTCTTACTCATAATCTAATTCCAAACACCTCTATCTTTAAGAAGTTTTTCTGTTATTCTATAGTAGATTTAAGGTTTAAAGCCTTACTTTGAGTTCTTTGATCCATTTGATGTTGATTTTTGTATGAGGAGAGATAGGAATCCAATTTCTGCCTCCTGCAAGTAGATAACTAGTTGTCCCATAATATACATATATATACACAATATATACATATATGTGTGTGTATATATAATCTCCTCACTGAAAAGACAGTAACAACAGTGTTCAGAAAGAATTAATTTAATAATAGGAATAGCAAAATGAATGAGAGTTAGGAAAGAACCAAATATTAGCAGCTCAGTATAGAAGAAAAATAACAAGATAAGAGAGGGAAAAAAAAAAACAACTCTATCTAATAGAGCACAAACAAGACCACAATAAAGCCACCAATACAATCATGCTTATTGCAGCATTACCATAGCCAAGATCTGGAATCAACAAAGATGCTCTCCAATGGACAAATACATCAAGAAAATGTGGTATATGTATATATATATACACATACATATATATGTACACAATGGAATTCTAGTCATCCATCAGAAAGAATGATATTGTACTATTTGTAAGGAAATGGAAAGATTCAGAAATTATATTTAGTAGGCCAAAGCCAAAGAAACATTTCCCTTATTTTTTGTAGCTAGAATGTGCCTTTAAATCTATAAGTAAACCAAGTAAACCTACTGAAATATATATATCACATACACTGGGACATGATCTCGACATTAACACATTGAGGCCAAAGGAGGATATGCACAAAAGCGGGTCACAAAGGCTCAATTCCTATGTGCATATGATCACACAAAATAATATTTTGTGAAATGAACTCCAAGACTATAAACAAGAGTTTTTAAAGTTGCTGCTGTTGCTTTCTTTTCCTTTTGTCTTGTTAGTTTTTATTTGGGAGTGTAAGGAAGGGGCACAGAAAAAGTAGAACAAAGGGTGAGCAAATCCAACTATGGTCCTCACTAGACACTATGTAGAAAATAATCTGTACATCTTGTGGGTGGGGACAGAAGGGAAAAACTGGGAGATAGAGAGGGAATGGGAGATACAGTTAAAAAACAATTGAACTCATAACCAGACTCATGTAATTGTAACACCTATGTATATCACCTGTACAATAACAATTAAAAAACAAATTCAAAAAAGAAAAGAGGAAAAAGTACTGGATACAATCAGGAAAATAGATAGATAGATAGATAGATAGATAGATAGATAGATAGATAGATATGCAGGAATCATCAAGCACCTCTCAGTAGTAATTCTAAATGTAAATGGTTTTAACTATTCAGTTAAAAGATAGATCCTACTGTGTTTCCTGGCACAGAAATATCTCACTGGCAATGACACACATGGACTAAAAATGAAAAGATGAGACTGTAAAGGAACACGGGAAAGGGGAGTAGAAGTATCCACTGTTTTGACTCTTGGGGGAAAAAGAGTCAGGTAACACAAGGGACTACTCAGAAGATGGAGAATAAGAGCATTGAGAACCATGAAAGAAATGTCAGAAAAAGACAGAGAAACTAAGGCAACAAGGAAAAGCAGGAAAAAAATAGTATAACCCTGAATAATTGGGTATTAAATGAAAAGCTATAGATGCAAGCACAAAGTAAGACAGGTGGTACTGACAACAGATTAACTGTAGGATAAGGTGACACATCACCCAAACCTTAAATCCATCAAAGGATTTGTCAGTGACTGCCCCCGTGCAGAAGGTTACCTTTAAAGAACAAAGACATCGAGTCACTTCACTTATCTCAGAAAACTGTATTAAGGCTCTACCTTGAGAAAGCATCTATTATTTGAAACTGGGATACATTGGGGTCTTGCAAACAAGGAACAATCAAATCTCAGAAAGTGTTGAGACACAGTTCTATTGAGGAAGAGAATCTAATAGGGTCCTATCGAGAAAGTCAAACAGCAAGGATCTCTAGCAGTGAAAAGCACAATGGTCAGAGGCACTGCCCTCCATGGCTAGCATAGCTGCCAGGCCAGTCTGAGATTCCTAAGCTCAAATCATCTGAATTACATGATTTCCATAGCTTTCTACCTGACATCTTGGGGGTGGAATCTACTGAACAATGTCTGAATGCACTGAGACCTCTGGGAATTTTATTCCAGCATGTGTTTGTAACCAGGCAGGACTGCCAGCCCCAAGTCCACATTTTTCTGAGTCACAATATTTGCACAACCTCCTCCTCACCACATAATGGGCACAGATACCTAAATGTGCTCACAACTATAGCTTCAGCCCAATATCTAACATTTTAGCCATCATGCTTTCAGTTACACAAGTTTTCAAAATATTTTTTCTTTTCCTTCTCCTTGTCTTATCTCCATCCACTGATTTCTCCATGTGAAGGAAGTCAAGAATGTGTTTACAGCTACAGACAAGGTTGCCTCACTTTTATCTTGATCTTGCTGACCAGTGATGGAATATTCAGGATAACAAAGGACACAACTGAAGTTTGCCCATTGGGAAATAAGCTCAAGGTCTCCAGCTGGCCCCTCATCATGCTTCAATATGTCCAGCCCAAAGACCATGCTCCTGGGTTTTTCCATAAGGACCTTTCCTCCTTGGAAGAGATGGGGAAGAATGATGAAAGGGGTGGCATTGACCAAGATTCATTAAGCTCATAAACTGATACCTTAAATTGAAACCCCTTTGCATGACTAATGTCAATAAAATTATAAACATAATTAGTTAAAGATAATTTTAAAATAACATCCTTCTCACCTCTACAGGGCTAAAGGGGCTCATTTTTTTTCTGTGAGACAGCAGTGTATGGTCCTCCTTTTGCCTAGTAAAATTAATAAAGCCTTAGTTCCTTTTCTCCATAGTCTCCTTGTTTGTAAATTTGTGAAAATAAGAATCCAGATTTCCAGTATCACCCACAGGGACGTGAACTACTAGATGAGATCTGTAAGCATTGAACCCAGCAGATAGAGGTAAGTCCCTCCATCCTTTCCCAACCAGTGTAGATCTTAGTAACTGATTTGCTACCCCACACTCTCTGTTGTCCTCAGGAGTCTCCCCTCAGCTTGTATACTTCATACCCCTGTGTACACAAACTGGAGAAGGGCTCATGAAACATGTGAGAACATGGCTAGCCCACAGTCAGAAGGGAAATCTTCAAGAAAACAACATATGTTGGAGAGGATGTTGGGAAAAGGACTCCTCATACAGTGTTGCTAGGAATGTAAGTTCGGGTAGCCAGGATGGAAACTGATAAAGAATCTTCTTCAAAACTTAAAAATAGAGCTGGGTATGGTTGCTCATGTCTACAATCCTGGCTACTACTTTTGGAAGGTGAAGATTGGGAAGTAAAACCAGGTTTTCAGACCCCAGGCACAAAGTCCAGGAGTCCAAAATTAGGTCAGGCCACTTGCTTCCATATGAAGAGGCCAAATAAAGAGATATAGTGGGGCACAGAGGATGGAGATTATTACGTGGCAGCTATGAGAAGACAGTACTTCAGTATATCTTCAGCTCCCACCCCAGCTCATATTCTGTGAAAGTGGTGTGGTTTCTGAAGCTCCTACCTTCAGACCATGGAGTAGCAAACACTCACACTCAATGAGGTGAGCAGCAGGAGGACCTGATTCACCCCCTCTAGGGTGCTCACCCCCAGCCTTGGCAGTGGTACATACTCTGAGGCTATTTGGGAATGAAACAAGAGCAGCAGCACCCACATTACTAGTCCCTAGCACTAATAAGGGAGGAATGAATGTGAAGAGAACAGCAGGAATTTTGGATCAGCAACTGCACTAGCTCCCAATCTAGACAGGAGGAAAGTACATGCCCACACATGGCTAGGGGGATGTGACCAGTGGGGAATGTTTGGGCAGTTACCTTCAGTGCTAATATTGTACAAGTCACCACATGTATATTGTGATGCCCTTGTTTCCAAAGGGCAAACACTCAGGTTGTTGTTGAAAGTGACATTTATCATTCCTCTTTGTGCTGTAACACCTGTCTTCTGCTATGCAGGGAACTTGGATGAGTAAACGTGGATGCTTGGGGTTAACATTGTTCTGCTGGGCCAAGTTGGATCCCTGAGGCGCTAGATACTCATGTCAGTGTGTTTAACTGTCTGTGGGTTCTCAGAGATGGAAATACGCAGTATGACATATACAGTTAGACAACATGGCACTCAATCATTGCAACCTAGGCTCTGGGGACCTGTAGGAAAATTATGTGCTATTTCTTCCATGAAACACAGCTACTGAAAAGTCCAGGTTTCTCCCCCAACAGAGCTGCAAGACTTGGAAGCTTTCTACTTTCACAGCTGGGGAGCTGGAGTAGGATTTTCTGAACACTCTGTTTCTATTGCCAGGCTTTTTGTCCCAGGTTTCTGAATTTTATGAGGTTCCAGTGTCTTTCTTGCTCAGTTACGGCATTAGCTCATGGTTATTTACTTCAAAATTAACTATTCAGCCATTGTGTTGTTTTTTCATTGTGGAGAAGGAATGCTGGGCACCTCTATTCAGCCATATTCCAATTTAGTATTCTAGGCATGAATTAATTCTTTAAAATATTTTTTTCTGGGGTAATATAGAGAACTCAGGAAACATGCGCATGCCAAGCTTCCCTTGTCTGAGATCCACCAATGTTTATAACCCCATAAATTTCTCCAAGATCCTCTTTCACATTTTTATGCCAATATTCAGGTAAACAGAATCCAATCTGAGAGTTTTCCAAGCAACATCAGAAGAACCACGAAGTTAAGCTACTATGAGTGAGCAGTATGGCCTTGACCTTATTTCTTGTAGATTGCAAATAGTTTTCTAGTGTTTATTTCAGCATATTTCTGAATATGGTGTATTCAGAAAACTTATTTTTATAGTATTTACTGACATTTTTGGATTACTGTGTATGACAGTTGCAATTACTATGCTAGAGTTCCTTGTCTTTATTTAATGTTTCTTTCTTCCCCCCATGTTTTGCCTCCACTATTTTTAATTACTTTATATGTTTCTGCATTCTTTCCTCTCAGCATATTTATTATATTAAATGATTGCCCTACACTTTGTAATAATACAAGCCTATAATATAAAGTAATACATTAATATGCTATTAGTAAAAGTAATATATAAATTATATGTAAAATTAATGTGTTACACTTTGAAATAATACAGTCAATAGTATAGTCTATAAGTAATCTGCAAACAGTGTAAGTTGCATTTTAAATAATAATATGTTATTTCATATGTATTCCAATTACCTTCAAAGGTAATTTTCCCTCTCTTCTTGTCTTAGTCTTTTTTGTACTTAAAATAGAATATTGAATGTTTTATAACAATCAAAGTGTATTTTTGTGGACTATTTTGTACAGCAGAAGTCAAAAATCTGTTGATTGGATCTGGTGAGGGCCTTGTACTACATTATAACATGGAAGAAAAGCAAAACTACAAGCAGGTGCACATGGAAGAGACAAGTCATGAGAGACATCCATGCCGTAAGACAGTCTTGCCACACCATCACAAATCTATTCTGCAAGAAGAAGAAACTAGGCAGTCAAGCACCTTCCTTTTTAGTATAAGGCCTTGAGTTCAAACCCCAGAACTGCCAAAAATCAGGATAAAAGACTTGGGTTAAGGGGTATGGCTCAAGTGGTGCAGTGCCTGCCTGGTAAACACAAGATCCTGAGTTCACACCCTAGTACCACTCACCATCATGGGGCTTAACTGAGTTTGGCAATAAAGGCATTTAATCCTTCTGAAAAATCTGATCCACTATTAAAGGTCTTATCTCCCAATACTGACACAAAGGCAATCAAATGCAATCAAATTTGAAATTGAGTTCCAGAGTGAACAAACTATATTCAGCTCACAGTAGTTTGACCCAAATTCCTGGAAACTCACATCCTTCTCACAATAAAATACATAATCATTTTACCCAATTCTCATAGACATTATAACTTACTCCAACATCAACAGAAGAGTCCAAAGTCTCTTCTGTGATCCTGTGAAATGCAAATATGTTATCTACTTCCACAATACAAAGGCAGGATAGACATTCTCAGAGTACAGTTCTGCTCAGTGGATAGTTTGAGTCCCAAAGATTTAAGCATAACCCAACAACTTTACTGGCAAAAGCATCAGTTTGCTCAGAATCATGTGTCTGAAGTTTTGTCAGTTGGCGTTGCTGTTTGGTGGCTGTACACTTCTGTGGTTCTAATGGAGGCTATACTCCCATAGAGCAACTAGGCATTGTCCCAGAAGCCTCTGTGTTTTAGTTTTACTCCTATGGCCAGTTTCTCTCTGGACTTCCAGGGAGTCTTAGACATCATTTGGAATCTAGGTGGTGTAAGAAAAGCCTCTTTTCTATCAAAGTCGTTTGCTTATTTTCTGTTAATCGTGTGAGAATTGTTTTCCTGAAAAGTTCCTGCTTTGGCCAAGTGATATGACCCTTCTTTTTTAAAATTTTTTATTAATTTATTTATTGTCAAAGTGATGTACAGAGGGGTTACACTATTATATGTAAGGCAATCAGTACATTTCTTATCAAACTTGTTACCTCCTCCCTCATTTTTCTCCCTTCTCCCCACTCCTCATCTCCAGCCCTTGGATTTTTTTTTCTTATTTATTGTCAAAGTGATGTACAGAGAAG
Source organism: Perognathus longimembris pacificus (assembly GCF_023159225.1). Classification (NCBI taxonomy): domain Eukaryota; kingdom Metazoa; phylum Chordata; class Mammalia; order Rodentia; family Heteromyidae; genus Perognathus; species Perognathus longimembris. The sequence continues at coordinate 74,474,328 of NC_063188.1, read as the reverse complement.
TAACAGTTTCATACGTTAGGCCTTGGGTACATTTCTTGTACTGTTTGTTACCTACTCTCTCATTCCCGCCTCCCCCCTTCCTCCTTTCCCTCTCCCCCCATGAGTTGTTCAGTTGGTTTACACCAAATTTATTGCTTTTGGAGTTGTTTGTCTTTTCATCCTTTGTCTCTCGATTTTGATATTCCCTTGTACTTTCCTAGTTCTAATACCAGTATATACAGTTGCCAATGTACTCAGATAAGATACAGTAATAGTGCGGGTACAACCACAGGAAGGTGATACAAGAAGATCATCAACAATAGAAGCTACGGTTTCACATGGCATGTTGAATGTAATTACAACAGTGATGTAACAGTCGTTTCCATAACACGGAGTTCATTTCACTTAGCATCATCTTATGCATTCACATTGCCCCATTCTTAAGGAAATGGAAGGACTTGGAAAAAATTATACTAAGTGAAGTGAGCCAGACCCAAAGAAACATGGACTCTATGGTCTCCCGCATAGGGAATAATTAGCACAGGTTTAGGCTAGTCACAGCATAGGATCACAAGAGCCTAATAGCTATGCCCTTATGAATGCATAAGATGATGCTAAGTGCTATGACTCTTCTTAATTACATTTTAGTTGCATCCTTTTCCTGCTGCACTTTAACTGAGACACCCTGTTAGGAGCTCCTTGAGTGGTTACATTTTGTTAATCAAGCCACATGCTTTTGCAGGTTGTGAACCTGAGCTCAACCAATCTGAACAGAGGGGCAGGGCCTACTGGGTTAGGGATTAAAAGGAAGCAGCCTGCCTGCCCTGGGCACCAGCTTGTCAGAATTTTTGTTAGTAAACTTTGCTTGTTGAGTTAAAGTTAGTATGCCTTTTCCTATGTGACACCCCAAAAGCTGAGCTATTTCTAACAGTGGAAACAAAAACAATTGTATCATAACTCTTAAATTCACACCTGCAGACTTAGCAGCACATAGATATAAATACCTATTCTTTTGACCCTCCATAGCTACAGCAAGACTGATACATTTGGCTGCTTGAAATTAGGTTGAGGCAGTGAAAGAATGCACCAGAATGAAGGAAAGAAAGTGCCAGGGCATCCCTGGGTAGCAAGCCCTTGTTGTGTACCTCCAAATGATTCTACCCTGCGAGGCTCCTGGGTATGTGTTCAGAGAGGCAAAGATCTCATAAATGTCATTGGGGCCTTTATCCCATTGTACTGATGGTTCCTTTCCAGCCATACTAATAATCAAAATGTTTTCCTTACCATCAGAGCACCTTTATTGCTAGTTTTTGTACACTTACATTTGAAATAATTATTGATAAAAACCATGCTGAGGCTTATTTTCTAGCTTTATTGTTTCTTTTTTCTCCCTCCAAGACAATCTTCCCTGAAGCAGTATATATTTTCTCTAGCAGTATATATTTTTCTTCTCTTTTTTATTAATTGAATTTTGTTGACAAGGTGTTGTTCTAGCACTATATTTTGATTTCATTATTATCATTTTGGTTTTGCCTATGAGAGTCTATTTGGTGGCTACCATGAATCTTTCAAAACTGTCTTGTTTAAAAAGAGCTATTTTGAAGTAATAACAATGTAACATGATCATAAAGCAACAAAGATACTAATGAAAATGCTACATTTGAACTCCATTCCTTCCCATTTATGAATTCTTGAAGTCTTATTTTTAATCTTTCCGTCTTGACTATCTCTTAATGCACTAATGTGTTTATTATTTTTCTTTTTTGTTTTTTACTTCTAACACCACAGAAATAAATGGTTGTTATATCATGTTTACAATATTAAAAACATTCTGAGTATATTTATAGAGTTATTCTTACCAGTGAGTTTTACACACAAGAATATTTTCTTCTTATTGTTTCCTCTCAGTTTGAAAAACTCCTTTCATCAGAATTTGGTTATCAGATGGCTTGGAGTAGACTTTTTAAATTTAAATCTGTGTGGTGGTTTTAATGTTCTTGTAACTGGATATTTGCATCCTTCTCTAGGACTGAAGCATTTTCTGTTATGTCTTTGGATAAACTTTTATCCCTTTGGCGTTTTCAAGTCCTTGTTGACTCCCTAAACTGGAGTATTTATTATCTTAATATTTATTCTTAAAATTTTATTAGCTTCCTTCATTCCTCCTCATTCTTTTGCCTCATTTGACTGTACATTATTTCTAAAAGGTTTTGCAGCTCTCTAATTTTTCTGTTTTCTCTATTCTACTATTGATGCCTTAAATTGGGGCTTGAACTCAGGGCCTAGGCACTGTGCCTGGGTTTTTTTGCTCAAGGCTAGAAGCCTTCTACTTGAGCCACCCCTCCACTTCTGGATTTTTAAAAGTTAATAGGAGATAAGAATCTCATGGACTTACTGTCCAGGATAGCTGGCTTTGAACCACAATCCTCAAATTTCACAGGTGTAAGCCACCAGCACATGGCTTAAATTGCATTTTAAATTTTATTTGGTATGTATTTTTCAAATAATGGATATTTGTTTTATTGTCTTTCATTGTTTCCAAATCTATATTATTTGTGTATTAAATCATTTATCTGTGTTTTCTTGAAATTTGTTATATTCCTTAAACAATGCATTCAATTCCCTATTCAAGAGTTTTCCTATACTGGTTATTAACTTGGTCAGTTGTTGGCACCATATTTCGATCATTGGGTTACTTCCTGATTTCCCCAAAATGTCTTGGTGCTAGATGGGTGTGTTGCAATCTGAGCACTGAAAGATTAGATATGTATTCTAGTTTTCAGATTGTGACTTTGTATTTATATTTTTCCCAGAAATTCTAAGCAGGCTTTTTATTTTTCTCTGAGACTATAATTATTTCCCTCATTTTAGCTCTAATAGGAACTCAAGGTCAAGGTTTTTTATTGGTCCACCCTTGGTGTGTTATCATTTTTTTTCAGCATGTGTGTCCCACATCTGTAGGTAGCCATACAACACAAATTAGGGTAGTTCATCCCCCCAAGTCCTCTCCCTAGGACTGAGGTAAGCCCAGGTGTTACCATTCATAATCATCAGCCTGTTATCAGGCACTGTGAGTCTCTGCCTCGCTCTGAAGCAAAATTACAGAGAAGTGATGATCTCTCGGTTACACCTGTGGCCCCTGGCTTTAAAATCTTGTGTTATATCCTAGTCTCACCATCTGCTTAACACCAGGGCAGTGCTGAGTTAGGGCTAATGCCTACATTGCTCTGGGCTGCTACTTCTTAATTGGACTCCTTACCTGAAACTACTGTACCAGCCACAGATAATTCTGACCATAATAGAAGTCCTATAGAATGGAACTATGTATCTGTTCACTGGTTCCAGAGGATACATTCCATGCACTGACTTTGGGGTTGGTGCCATTTCTTGCTCCCAAGTATTAATTTTTACCAACCTAGCTCTGAGTTCCAAGGGAAGGTCCTGTGAACACTATTCAGCCCTATCCTCAATGAATGGAGGCTTACTCCTTGCTATGCTGGCCGAGGTTGCAGTAGTGTTGATAGAGCAAGTTCCTTTGTCACCAAGTCTGATGGTGAGAGGTTAGAGTGTTAGCCAATGAGCTAACGTGTCCAATACTGGGTACGAGTCCTAATCCTGGACCCCCCAAAAAGTAAAGGCTCATTGTAAACCACAAGAACATGCAAAATCTCAGAGGTACACTCAAATCTATGATATAGCACATTATGATACAGGCCTCAGAAAAAGACCATCCTACCAGGCTGTAGAGATTTGCCTGATATCTGAGGTTGGTACTAAGAGGGCCCCACCTTTCTGGCCTGGCATTTACCTGTGCTTCCCAAGATTTGGGAGATAATGGTGGAGACAATTCTTGACTTGTGCTAAACTAGGTTGCATCTGAGTATTACATCCATACGTATCTGCACAGACTGTGAAGTATACCTTGGGTTGACAATGGTGCAAGCAAAAATTAAGTCTGTCCAACTGGTACACAGGATTCCCACTTTATTTTGATACAGATCTACAGATTCTGTGATTTTTGTCCTAGAAATAGAGGTCCTTTGATTTTTTTGTGTTATGGTTTTTTGCATAGACTGGGTCCAACAAATTCATAGACTGGCTTTTGCTCCCAATTTCCATCAGATGGAGTCTTGTTCCTGATTCTCCTGCCTGAGGTAACAGGAGAGGTGATAGAGGCAGGTAGTCAGCAGCCTGCCTAAACCACTCCCAGGAACTCCACCTACAATTCACCTTGGGGTAGAGCTTTTGAATTTCATCATGGCAAGCCTAATACTGACTTTTTTTTGGCCAGTCTTGGGCCTTGAACTCAGGGCCTGAGCACTGTCCCTGGCTTCCTTTTGCTCAAGGCTAGCACTCTGCCACTTGACCCACAGTGCCACTTCTGGCTGTTTTCTATATATGTGGTGCTGGGGAATTGAACCCAGGGCTCCATGTATACGAGGCAAGCTCTCTTACCACTAGGCCATTTTCCCAGCCCCTAATACTGACTTTTAAGTGCCTGCACTAAATTCCCTCCTGCACCAATATCAGTACTGCTTTCATTTGGGGAGTACTATCTCAGTGCTTTTGGATGGGAAATAGATGACAACCACAGCTCTTTTCTTAATGCATCTTTTCTTTTTTCTTGTACTAAAACCAAATTCTGGTCTTTCACTTAATTTATGTAGCCTTTGAAAAGGTGGTTTGGTGTGTGAATAGCTGTTTGAAATAGTGCACTTGGGGGTATGATCATTGCTAGAGGATCTTCAGGAAAAAGAAAGTGTCAAGTTATATTATTATCTTGGTGGAAGTATGCTAGAAACCACTTTTTTGGTATGAGCAGGAGTGGTTGAAGTGCTTTATGTCTTTCTTTTTTTTTCTATTTTGTACAAAAGCCAAGAACCAAAATTAATATTCCATGCATCCTAACCTGAACCAAGGAGACAGTCTGAAACAGAGGCTTTTACAATTTTTTAATTATACTGTGCAAGTTTTCATATTTTCTAGTACTGGAATTTGAACATAGGGCCTTACACTTGCTCAGCTTGTTTGCTCAGCTGCTGTTCTGCCACTTGAGCCACACCTCCAGCTCTGATTTTTGTTGGTTATTTTGAATATGGAGTCTCATGGGCTTCTCTGTCTGGGATGGCTTTCAGCTTCAGTCCTCTGGATCTCAGCCTTCTGAGTAGCTAGATTTACAGATGTGAGCCACTGGCACTGGGATCACACTATGCATTTTAAACCTAAGAAAATAGATGCTGGACATTTTCAAGTTTCATTTTTTTCATTATCTGCTGTCTATAAGATTCAAAATTAGACAATTCCATCAATATGTATTTTTAAAAAAAACTAGATGATTTAAGAATCAGGCATTAAATGAAGACTATAAAAGTAGGGGTGCTCCCAGAATATACTTCTAAGCAGTATCTGAAGATGTGGATTTATAGGATGTCAAAGCCAAGAAAGAAGATGCAGGTTGTCCATTCTCCTTTTTAAGCAAACAGAAGGCCACACCCTTCTAGCATATCTTTACTTTGCTTATCACAAAACAAACTGGTACCAGGAATGTTTACTTTATCTTTCAAGAATTGAGAGGTCACCCAGATTCCTTGAAGAGAAAGATTACAGGAGTTTATCTCCACAGAAAGCAGGAGGCTGTGGAGAAAGCTCTCCTGTGAGATTGCATAGCTGTGATTATCATTGGAGAAAACCAGGGCAGGAGATGCAGCAGTGCTCATTCTCTTGTTCAAGCAAGAGGCCTCTACCTGCTTGTAGAAGGAACTCTCTGTGCTGGAGTTACCAGTGAAAGAATCCAAGAAAAGTGAATAGGAAGCATTCCTTTTTCCATTCAGGCACAAATAGGGCTTTACTTCCCTCTAAAAGGATTGTGTTAATTTATCTTAGAAGCAAGCCAGTGAATAGACTGAAAGGAGTGCTGAATTCTTATTCTTGCTGGTAGAGATCTCCATTCATGCCCCCCCCCCCAGAGATTCTGAGGCCTTCATTATTGCTGGAATAAGCCATGCAAAAATACTGGCCTGTTTCCTCCAGAGAAGGTTTACTTTTTATTTGATTCATGGGCTCACAGTTATTTTGTTAGAAGTCACAATTTCAAGTAGCTTCTGGGAAAAGAGTAAAACAAGCCCTAGGCCATGGGTAAGTCAGAAGCAGAGCAGATCCCAGCTATGAGAAGTGCTAACAAGGCTCATAGCTCAAATATGCCCTCTTTGTTCTTTATGTTTGAGGAAATTCTTCCAAAGCACCGTCCTTGCTGTTCCTTAAGCATGATGATTTAAAAGCCAAGCTTGAGCCTGGTACCTGTGGTTAATACCGGAAATCCTAGCTACTCAGTAGGCTAAGGATTATGGTTCAAAGCCAGCCAAGGCAGGAAAGTCCCATGGGACTCTTATTTCCAATTAAACAGGACACAGGAAGTGCTGCTGTGGCTCAAAGTGGTAGAGCGTTATCCTTGAGTGAAAAAGCCCAGGGATAGTGCACAAGCCACGAGTTCAAGCCCTATGACAAACAGAACAACAACAACAAAAACCAAGTTTGTAAATTTAGCAAACTGTATATATGGGTGCTATAGATGTGGACTAAGCCCTTTAACCCTTGAAAAGAAACTAGTATTTGAGGTATTCTTCCTGAGTGTAATGTGTAGCAGTCTGGATAAATTAGCACATGAATATGTCTCTGCTATTACTTATAAGGATAAGGATATGTTCTCTGGCATCTCATTTATAGGGTGTCTTTAAGCTGGATTTTCACTTTTTATTGGAGAGAACTAATTTTTGTATAGGAAGGAAAACAAAGCAAGAGAAATTGAATACTCTAAAACTTGGTGCCTAGCACCTGGGGCAGGTAATGGGGACTCTCTCTCCCAAAGGGAGTAAAAGTTCAAAAAAAGTCACAGTATGTCACAGCAAGCTATTCCCCACAGACAAACAGCTCAAATACATAAGTGACCTGGAGACTGCACAACAAGCTTGCTTAGATAAGAAACTCATTGCATTCTTCAACAAATTCTTGAGCGTGTGAAGCCATGAGCCATTCTGAGATAAATGCTATTGCCTACAATATGCTTTGCTCTTAGGTCATAAAACCTGGCATAATCACATTTTAGGGTCTCCATGGATACCCCACAGCATTGACTAGACAAAAATGAAGAAAGTGTCCCTTGACACAGACTCAGAGAGTTTTATGTTGTGAATGTGTAGGCTATGATGGGAGGAAAGTATGCTCTGGAATCACTATCATCAAACCTCCCTGTGTCTTAGAGTAATACCAGTCACATGTGCTTTGGAACCAGGTTTGTAGACCCCAAGCCCCGAGGAATCCCAAGTTAGTTCCATCCACTTGTCCCCATATGCCAAATAAAGAGACATGGTGAAGGGCAGAGAAAGGAAACTTATTACAGTACAGTCATGGAAGACAGCACTTCAGAACATCCTCAGTGGTAGACATTGGCTTCAGGTTAAGTAAGGAGAATTGGAGGCAAGGTTTACAAAACATATGGAGAATGAACAAATTCAACAGTGGTACTCACTGGATACTATGTTGAAAATAACCTATACAACTTGTGGGTAGAGAGAGGAGGGAAAAATTGGGAGAGAGCTAGGGAATGGGTGACATTGTGCAAGAAGAAATCTACTCTTTACCTGACTGAGGTAACTGTAAACACTCTGTACATTGCCTTCATAATAACAATTAAAACAAAGTAAAAAAGAAAGATGTGGATAGCTAAAAAAAAAGTCTGAAGTCTCCGGGTTGACCTTTAGCTCAGTCTTTGTCCTAAGAGGAATTCCAGAGAAGCTGTTATTACTTTATGACTGGAGCAGAACAGGAACAAGGTGGTCCCCTGAATTTGGGGTTGTTTGCTTTCAGATAAGGAGACATTACTTATTTGATGGGCAGTTTCCCTTCCACGCAGATGGTTATCAATGAATCTGGTCTTTCTCGGTGATTGCAAAGTTGACTGCAGCAGAGAATAGCTCAGACTAAAGAGCACAGATTCAAAGTTGAGGGACTTTTACTTCATTCACAGTACCCAGCAAAAGCATCTTTTAAGTTGCCTCTTAACAGTTTCACAGGCAGGGGCCAGGCCCGAAGTTTCCAGGATGGAAAGTATCAGATCACTAGGTTTCGAATGCCCCCTCCTTCCAGCACAGAACTTGGTGGTTCAATTGTTCCTTTCTCCTCAGAGGCATCTGGTATTTCACTGTGGCGTAGGCAATTGTCATGGCTCGGGCCCTCAGACTTTAGAAACATCCATAGAAAATAACATGCCTAGAGTAGCTGCCTAGAGTACCATGCATGCTGCTGGTGGTTGGTCAGGAAATGGTCTCACTATCACTCTAGCATTTCCCATGTGTTAGGGTAGACAGATGGGAAAATTCCAGATAGAATATACCCCTGGTTCTATCAACATTCTACCCTATCCAGTTTGTCAAGAAGCACCTGGCCCAGTCTACATTCCATCCCAACTCCTTGGAAAACTGAAAGGAATTTTAACAAGCTGCAGCCATGACCCACCACCCCTTCGCATACCTGTCAGATTCCAACCTTTCTTAAAGCCTGAGAAAATTAACTCATCATACCTCATTAACATTCACTCTCTCCTGAATTTTTGAGTATCCTATTAGCTAGGAGGACTTTTCACTCATTTCTTTCTCTATTATATTTTTGTCTTTTTTTTCTGTAGGTTGGTTCTGGGGCTTGGACTCTGAGCCTAGGCATTGTCCCTGAGCTTTTCCCTCCCTCAAGGTTAGTGCTCTACCACTTGAGCCAAAGTGCTCAACTTTTTGACTTTTTGGTGGTTAATTGGAGATAAGAGTCTCACAGACTTTCCTGTCCAGCTGGATTTGAATCATTATTCTCAGATCTCAGCTTCCTGAGTAGCTAGGATTACAGGTATGAATTATAAGCACTGGGCTTATCATTAATTTTTAATTATTTTCTTATTTTTAGTTCAAAGTTCTTTGTTTTCTTTCTCATTTTTTATGATTTTTTAAAAACATTTTCATTCCCCCCACCTTTTTGTTCCTTCTTTCCAGTGCTGAGGACTGAACCCAGCCCCCTTGAGCCTCTAAACTACTCTCAACTCCCAGCTCAGGTGGGTGGAACTAAGTTCTGGCTAAAACTCAGTCCCACTTGAATCTGGCAGAGCATTGTATTTAAAGAAAATGGGAAAGGAACTTCCAGCTGTTGACCCAACCCCAGGTAAACACTGTTAGGGGGTATCTGAGGTCCTACTCCTACTCCTGAGCAAACATTTCCACAGTAGCTGGAGACAGGAAAAACACAATGTCTAGATAGGACTCCTTCATTGATTGCAGCTGCACCAAGTCAGGCTGGTAAGGCCATAGCTGAGTCCTGAAACCAAGTTTATAGACCCCCAGGCCCAAAGTCCAGCAATCCCATATTAGTTCTTGCCATTTGCCCCCATACAAGGGACAATTAAAGAGACATGATATAGAGCAGAGAAAGGAGGTTTACTACATGACAGTCATAGGAAGACAGCATTTCAGTACATACATTGTTAATCATCTTCAGAAGTACAGACATTGACTTCAAGTTCAATGGGGATAAATAGGGGCAGGGAATGATAAAGGTATGCATAGTTAAATTGTCTCAAGTCACAGGTATGGCCTGAGTGACCATACCTGAGTTCCATCTTTGTCTGGAGAAGCCTGGTGGGTGGTTGATCTGTAGCTTTTGGCTGTTCTCTTCAAGATAAGAAGATGGTATTGCCCATTTGAAGAACAGTTTGCCTTTTGTCACAAGATGCTTCTTGGTTAATCCTATTCTTACTGGAGCCCAAGATTTGAATCAAGCTGAAGGTCCAGATCTTCAGGTGCCCTAAAACATGAGTGAAACAATCAGTACCAGAACCACTGTCAAATAGCAGCGCTCATATCAACAGTGCCTGTGGAAACCACAAACAGGATAAGGGTCTACAACTTCTATAGTAAGAGTAACCATAGGAGAATGGCCTAAGTACACTGCTTTCTATACCACATCTGCCTAGAGTAACAAAAGATCTCCATTCTTATAAGAGTACCAAGCACAGAGAATCTTTCTAGCTCCAATAAGTGTGTAGCATTAGACATGTAAAGCTTTCTTTAAAACTACAAAATCTGTTCCTAAGTTGGCTAATTAACACGACCATTTGGGAAGGTTTCATGGTCTCCTATCAAACTGGCTTCCTTTTTAGTTTCATTGTTCTGTTTTCACACATGTGTTTTTCACACATAAAGTATTGTAGACTATGTTCATACCCCCTAACCTCTCAATTTACCCTCTTCATAACAGAAATAATCTATTTTACATTCCTGTTATTCACGTTTTTAGAGTATGCTGATTGTTCAGAAGGGTTCCACTTTAGTATTTCACACATGTATATGTAGTTTTAAAATCTGATTGACTTCCTTTTTACTACTCTTTCCTCATTCTCATACATATAACCCCCACTACTCAATAGTTTTTAGTGAGTTTTATTCAACTTCCTTGTGTGTGTGTGTGTGTGTGTGTGTGTGTGTGTGTGTGTGTGTGTGTGTACTGGAACTTGAACTCAAAGCCTCATATTCTCACTTGACTTTTTTTCCCTCAAGGCTAGAGTTCAACCAACTTGAGCCTCAACTCCACTTTGGCTTTTTTTCTGGTCAATAGAACATATTAGTCTCACAAACTGTTCACAGAGTTGGCTTCGTACTGCGATCCTGTGTTCTCAGCTTCCTCAGTAGTACAGGCATGAACCACTGGTGCCCAGCGCTCAGCTTCCTTTTTTAAAATATCACTACACTGAAGTATGATAAATAACATTCAGCTTCCTGCTTTAAAAAAATACCACTTCAGACATACTTAAGGTCTTGATAAGGTTGAAAGTCAGTAAACACCTGTAAAACATCATCACAATATATGTTGTAAGCTCATTCATTAGTTCCAGAACCTGCCTCAACTCTCATTATTGTTCACTATTATTATTTAGTGTTAAGGACTATTAACATTGTAAGTTCAGTTCCTCTTCAACATATGATGTGGTTGCATACCATTTAACACTTTTTTGTGGGTTGTGGGGCTTGAACTCAGGATCTGGGCACTGTCCCCGAGCTTCTTTGTGCTCAAGGGTAGGGTTCTACCACTTGTGCCACTTTGTGTTTTTGAGTGGTTAATTGGAGATGAGTCTCCTGGGGACTTTTCTGCTCAAGTTGGCTTTGAAGTATGATCCTCAGATCTCAGCCTCCTGTGTAGCCGGATTACAGGTGTGAGCCACCAGGGCCTGGCCTCATTTAACCCTTTATAATCTGAAAAATCATAAACAAAAATGTATTAAATAAGCTCAGCCCACAGAAAACATAACAACTTAGTCTATGTTAAATATGCTTAGAACACTGACATTAACCTTCAGTTAGGCAGGATATATCAAAGCCTATTTTATAAGCAAGTGTTAATTATGTTGTGGAATTTATTAAGTGCTACTCTGAATGTGAACATCAGTATGGCTCAGTGTTTTCAACATTAACACACATAGTGGAAAGCACAGTGGGCCTGAAGATTGCTTGAAGAATTGAGCATTAATTGCTGTCTTATGCATACACTATAGTGACAAGGTGATCAATTTCTCTTTTTTGATGAGATACAAAAAAGCAATAGCCAAGCCAGGTGCCAGTGGGTAATACTGTAATTCTAACTACTCAGGAGGCTGAGAACTGAGGGTTTCAGTTCAAAGCCAGCCAAGGCAGAAAAGTCTCCATGAGATTCTCCAATTAACCACTCAAAAACTGGAAGTGGCAATGTGGCTCAAGTGGTACAGTGTTAGCCATTAGCACAAAGGGGCTCAGAAACAGTACCCAAGCCCTGAGTTCAAGCTCCACAGCCAATAAAAAGTCAATAGCCATCCAGTGTGTTTACTGGTAGATTTATAGGCACTTTCTATTTACAAAAAATGAGGGAGTCTATGCAACCTATGTTTCTTTGGTCTGGCTACTTTGCTTATCATAATTTTTTCCAAGTCTTTCCATTTCCTTATGAATGGTACAATATCATTCTGATGGATTAGTAGAATTCCACGATGCATATATATATCACATTTCCTTGATCTATTTGTCCACTGAGTGGCATCTGGCTTGACACCATATCTTGGCTATGGTAAACAATGCTGCAATAAACATGGTTGTGCTGGTAGCCTTAGTATGGCCTTGTTTGTGTTCTATTAGGTAAATTTCCAGGAGTGGAATTGCTAGGTCATAGGGAAGCTCTGTTTAGCCTTTTCTTAGTCACCTCCATACTGCTTTCCAGAGTGGTTGAACGAGTTTTCATTCCCACTAAAAAAAAAAAAGTAGTCTGGGATATGATTAATTATACAGGTCTCTAGGCATTTATCTAGAGACCAAAGGAGGATAGGCTTAGCAGAGGATCACAAAGGCATAATGCCTATGTGCATTCGATCATATAAAATAATATTTTGGAAACAGTCTCTAAGAAATGGAAAAAAGAGGGGTTTAAAAATGTGTTGCTGTTTTTGTTTCCTTTTCTTGTTTGTTTATCTGTCTTTGGGAGGGTATGGAGGGCACAGAACGACAGGGCAAAGGGTGAACAAATGCAGTAAACACTCAGTAGACACTATGTTGAAAATGAACTATATGACTTGTGAGTGCAATGGGAGGGAAAAACTGGGAGACAGCAAGGGAAGTGGTGACATTGTACTCTTTATCTGACTTATGTAACCACAACCCCTCTGTATATCACCTTCACAATAACAATTTTTTAAAAAGCAATAGCCTAAAGGATGGCATACTTAAGGCAGGAATCCAAAGGTATAACTCCTCTGAACATCTAATATACTGTTTATCAAAGTGAATATAAGGAAGTACAGACATGTTTTAGGGGAGGCATTGGAGGCAGGATAAAGAAACAGTGGGAGAAAGGGTGAGTAAATGTAGTCACTATAGCCAAAGTACACTATGTAAAAAAGGAACTATATAACTTGAAAGGAGGGCTGGAAGGAGGAAAATGGGGGAGAATGAAGCGTTGTACTCACAACCTGATTTATGGAATTGTAACCACTTTGTACAACTAAATAATAATAATGATGAAATTTCCCTTTAGTGCTCTGAAGGGAAAAATAAGCCAGAATAATGTTAAAAAAAGTTCTAATAACTCCAGATGCTGGTGGGCCAAACCAGAAATGTCAGGTAGCTGAGACCTTAGGATCCCAGGCAGAAAAGTCTGTGAGACTCTTCTCTTTAAATCACTACCAAAAACTCAAATGTGGAGCTGTGGCTTAAGTGACAGACCTTAAGCTTGGGCAAAAAAGATCAGGACTCCAGGGCCTGCACACACAAATAGTCAATAGAAACTATTACTGTAGTAACACTTATTCATGGTTAGCAGGCATTGTGTTGTTTAGGAAGATATCAGCTTTGTACAATTTGGGTTTTTTGTAATATATTTTTATAGAAGAATAGTATATTATATCTGCCTGTCATATCTTACAAATCTCTTATAATTGCTATTTTTGTAATGCTCTACTAATCAAAGCAAATGCCTCCACCAGTTTCGCTGCTATGACCTATATTGTTGTTTCAGGTAAAACTTCCCTTCCTGAATTATTTTCCCAGTAGCTGTATCAACTCTTCATTGGAAACTTCCTCAATATCAACAAGCTTACTAGAATCTTGGAAGGGGGTGGGGATGGCTTGGAGTTTGAAATTGCAGTCATACTTACACTTGGCTTTTTCATTTGATTCTGGTGCTCTGCCTCTAGAAACACCCCCCTCCACTTATGTTTGTTTGTTTTTGTTGGTTAACTGGAGATAGAATCTCACAGATTTTTCTTCCTGAGCTGGCTTCTAACTGTGATCCTCAGATTTCAATTTCCTGAGTAACTAGGATAACAGGTATGAGCCAGTAGTGTCTGGCTCACTAATATGTTATTTACTGATGCTTCAATTCAACTGTTTTCCCAAGCATTAATATCTTGTTGCTTACCATTTCATGGCTAGAGCAATCTTCGTTAAGATATTTGAATGTGTTCATATGTATTTTCAAAAATTTTCTTCTAAGTGCCATTTTAATACTATATATGACTTCTTTCTATACTGAAACAATATTCCAGATAACATTCAAAATGGTAAAAACCTTTTCAGAAGTTTCAGAACATTTCAATAAATTCAATAAGAAACATTTGGCATAAACACTATGTATTGAATGTACTTATTGTGCATTGGTCTATTGGTTGAATGAGTGTTGTATTGGGTAGCAATAACCTTTCCACAAGATGTTAGTTGCTGATTTACTATGAATCCCTTGGGGCATTTTGTTAGATTAAAAGAATCTTGACTAAGATGTTGTTGTGCCTACAATGCTCTCTACCTATGGAATAAAGCAGTTCAAAATCCACTCTAAATAATACTGATGTCATTCAGGCTTTCTGGTTACAGTAATAACAATCAAGAAGCTATGCTTGCTCATAATAATTTTTCTTTTTCTTTTTTTTCCTTGGGAAGGGGATTGGAAAAATGACAGTACTAGATTTTCAACCCAAGGCCTTGGGCTTGAGCATGTACCCACTTGAGCCACAAATCCAGCCCTTTTTAACCATAGGTTATTTTTTAGAAAAGACCTTGTGTTTTGCCTGGGAGCAATCACAATCTTCCTACTTAAGCCTCCTAGTAGTTGAGATGACTATGTGTACCAGCATACCCATTTTATTTGTTGAATTGAGGTCTCACTAATTCTTTTGCCCAAATTGGCCTTAAATCATGATCCTCTCAATCTTTGCCTCCTAAATAATTGGGCTTACATGTATCATTCATTGTGCCCAACTGATCATATCCTTGAAAGCTCTAAGGTTTTCTAGGAGGCAGATGGGGAAAAGTTTTCACTTGAAACCTACAACCTTTCTACCAAAATTAATATTACACAGTCTTTGACTTAATTTCTTTTCATTGTCTTGGACCACACACTTTTCTAAGTATATTCTAGGATATGTTCTCAGAATAAGCTAAATTTATCAACATTATGTATTTCTTCTGGAAAATATTTTTTCACAATTATCCTGTGAAATTCTTCCATCATATCCTTGGCACCTTCAGTACTGGCACTTGTTACCTCACTAATGATTTTCACATGATAAAATCATGATGCCCTTTAAAGCATTGGAACTACCCCGACTTGCTGTAAACATTTATGTACATGAAAGAATATCATCCACTTTTTTTAGCATATCAAGGACTTTTAGCTTTACTGCCAGTAGGAAAGTAGTGTGTGCTTCCATGTTATCCTTCATTCATTTGATAGGGATTTATGTATTTATGCCCAAAGAAACAATTTCTTTTTTCTTTTCCAAACCTCAAAAAGTTGTAAAAAGGGCTTATAATTTAACATGGCCATCTAAGTCGGTGTTTCTTGATCAGTTCTTTTTTTCATCGTGACAACAAATCAACTGATACTCTATCACTTACTGTACCATTTCTTATCATTCATAATGGTTAAAATGGCATGGGTCAATTGTGAAAGCTAGCTCATGTGCAATGGTCACAACTGGATTGCCATCTTCACTCTATGCAATTATCTTAAGTTCTACTTCAAGAGTTGTTGCTTCTTCTTATGAGGAGCAGAAGGCACGAACGGGTGTTTTGTAGACATGATGAGATGGAAAAACACAAACTGAAACATATAAACACTGCTTTCTTCACAATATTCTGTGTTTACCCATAACATTGCATGGCTGACTGAGAGATGCAGTTCTCTGCCATTTGCCTGTATTGTGATAATGCATATTCCTTGCTGGTAGCCCATGAAAAGATCAAAATTCAAACTTTAAAGCACTGTTTTCACTTAATGAATTCAACAGGAGCATAAAAGCTGAAAAGCAATGACTACTTAGTAGGTAACTAAATTCAGGAGTAAACCTTTGGTTTCATTGCCTATGTTTTGTATTTGTTTTTGCTTTAAACCATGCTCGCTTGCAACAGTTACTTTGCAATTATCTTGGAATCTGGGAAGGACAGGAATGATCAATATTTTCACGAGGATGGAATGAAACTCCCCCTAAAGTATACTAGAGCTTACTCATGAAAAACCACACACAGGCAACAGCAATAACAACGTTTCCAGAATCCATACCCAAACAAGGGCTGAAATTTGACTGGCTAATAATAACTCTATGCATCCCAAGTTCTTTGTGTATTTAAAGCTAAGGCTCATGTCTGTACATCAAAGATGGATGAAAAGGAACTAAAGTGCTTTCTTCCCATGACATGCCTGTGTGCCATAGAAATCTCCTCCTCTGCCCTTCACCATATCTCCTTATTTGACATATAGAAGTGAATGGCAAACCTGACATATTGAATTCCTAAAGTTTGGGCCTGGGCTCCCAAACTCTAATTTCACACATATTACTTTCTTCTTTTCTTTTGTTTTGTTTTTGGCCAGTCCTGGGGCTTGAACTCGGGGCCTGAACACTGTTCCTGGCTTCTTTTTGCTCAAGGCTAGCACTCTACCACTTGAGCTGCAGTGCCACTTCTGGCTTTTTCTGTATATGTGGTGTTGAGGAAACGAACCCAGCCAGGGCTTCATGTATACAAGGCAAGCACTTTACCACTAGGCCATATTCCCAGCCCACACATATTACTTTCGCATTACCATAAAGTTAAAAAATCACAAGCAAAACATCATAAATTGGATATCATCTGTACATAACACTATATAAGTAAAAGCAACTTTCAATTATCTAGTTACTTATAGGCCCATGTTGTAGTAAACATCTAGAATTTATTTACCTTGTAAACTCAAAACTTCATAGACTTTGATTGTAACTCCCATTATTCCTCTGCTCTTATCTACCTGCAGATAACTACCATTTTGCTTCTATTAATTTATTTTATCATACAAATGTGTCATGTAATATTTGGCATTCTGTGCCTGACTTCAGTTATCTATTGTCTGTTCTTCAGTTTCACCTATATTGGCAAAAATGTCAGGAATTCTTTATTGAGGCTATAAAGAGGTCATATGCATGTCCATATGTGTTTGCATATATATTTGAGTGCATGCATGATACATACATATATATACATCCACATATAATATTATACATATATACCTATTATATAGTCCACTGCTTAAGCGCAGAACTTGGTCTCAGATTTACCAATAGACTCCACGTCATTGGCAGGTGCCAGTGGGAGGGCAGCTGGAAACCCAAGGACTAAAATCACCAAAACAATAGTCCCAGAGTTGATGATGTTTAGACTACACTGGAAGAGCTACAACATAAACTCTGAATTACAGTAAGAATTCTCTGCCATCCCTCCCCACCCCCAAGACAAAGAATTACAAGACTAAGAAAATCAAGGTCAATTGTAGTCTGGTGCCTTGTGCAGCCATTGCAAATTGTCTTGTCTGGACCACTTTGCTACTTCTGGAGGGTCAGAAAGATTGATGGACAGCATCCACTGCTTTGACATTCATATTCACCACCTCCAATAATGCCATTGTATTAGGAATCCATCAAAGAATTAAACCATTGCTTAGGTGAGAGCCTCCAGGATCTATTCAATTTCCAAAATCCCACAATGGACCACAAGCCCCCAATGTGTAAGGCAATGGGAGACAATCATATTCAAACTATAACTAGATGTCATGTTCATTTTTAAGTCAAGTTTTTTGCTATTAAATTTTTGGACTTTCTTGGGTGTTCTGGATTTCAACCCCCTGTCGAATATATAGTTTGTAAATATTTTCTCCCATGATGTAGGCTCTCTCGGCACTCACTTGGTTGTTTAATTTGCTGTGAGAAGCCTTTTTAGGTTTATGTAATCCTGATTTCATTTGTTTCCTATGCTTTGAAGTCCATGTCCTAAAGTTTTGGGCTAGTCTAATGTCCTGAATCATTGATGGGATTATCTATAAATTTCAATCGACTTTTCTAGTTCTTTTAAGACTGCAATTAATAATTTCACAAATATTGCATTGAATCTACAGACCACTTTAGGTAGTGTGGACATTTTAACAATATAGATTCAGTCCATGAACACAGGATGTCTTCTACTTTTAATATAATTTTGTTATTATTAATGTGTTGTACAGGAGGTTACTGTTTTATAAGTCAAATAATGAATATAATTCTTTTTGGATAATCTTACCCCTTCTTTCACTTTGCCCAGTGCCCTCTCCCTCCCTGACAAGTTGCCTAGTTCCTTTCCCACATAATATGTAGCAAGTTTTCCTTTTATGTGTTGCATATGTAAATCACATATAGGAGGAAAAGCAAAGGTGTTTTCTTCTGTGAAGACTTTCTCCAGTGAGGGACTATTTCCCCAGGTTCTGTCTCCTATCACTTTAGTCAGAAATAGCAGAACTACGTCTGGGAGAAGTGATTACTTTTAGTTGGCCAAAAGTGCTTTCCTGAATCAAATCAGAGCAGAAAGGGGGATGGATATCAGGCAGGATATCCTCCACAGGCATCTTATTCCCCTTTCCCATCTCCTCATTTTCCAGTAGCAATACTGAAAATCTGTAGCAACCAATATGATGCCAGAATGAATAGATAACCTTGAAACACCAGCCATGTTAGTCAGATTGATGGACATCAACCCCAATAAGTATTACATTTTAGCTAAATCAATGTTTCTTTTTAATTTATTATGATTACATAAATATTATTTACAACTGAGTATAGATTCCCAGTTTACTTTTTCTTCTTTGGCTCTCTATTCTTGATAGATATTTGATAATCTCTCAGAAACAACAGGACGTCTTCTTACATTTTTGTGCTCTCTACAATTTCTTTCAGCAACATTTTTAAATTTTCATTGCACAGCCTTTTTAGTTACTTTTATTCCTAGATTATTTCTACAGCTATTATAAATGTAAATAAGATTGTTTTCTTGCTTTATTATTAGTTTTGGCATCATTAGCATTTGAAGTTAGGACCTCATGCTTGATAGACATGCCCATGCCCTTAGCCCATGCCCTCAGCCTCTTTTCTGTAGTTTATTTCTCAGGATAACCTTAGACATCAATCCTCCTACATCTTCCTCTCATGAATCTGGGATTATAGATATGACCCATCATGCTCAATTTGTTCTTTGAAATAGTCTTGCTAACTTTTTTTCCTCTTTATTGTTCTTTTGATTTGCATTTCATTCATTTTTAGTTGTGGTCTTTAGTATTTCTTTCCTTCTAATTTGTATTTGGCTTGTTCTTATTTTTCAAGGCACTTGAAGTACATCATTAGGCTATTTATTTGAGATCACACCCATTTTTCACAGTACTGGGATTTGAAGTCAAGGCCCTAACAATTGCTAGGCTCGCTTGCTTGACTGGAACTCTCCTATTTGAGTCACAATCCAAGACCTGCATTTAACTAGTGATTTTGGAAATGAAGTCTAAAAGACTTATCTGCCTGTTCTGGCCTTGAATTGTGATCCAATGGATCCCAGATTTCTGTGTATCTAGGATTTCAGGCATAAGCCACCTTTGCCTGGCTATACCTAATTTTTTCATGTAAGAAGAGATATAAATTTCCCTGTTACAACTCTCCTTGTTGGGAGCAACTATGCCCCCAATAAGGACCCGAAAGAAGGGGCTAAGATAATATAGGGTACTTAGGGAGATAAAAATTCATAGCAGTAAAAGGATTGAAAATAAATTAATAAAAGGAGGAAGAGGAAAAAAGAACAAAAACTAGGCAAAACTGGGAGAAGCATAGGGAATGAAGGTAAGAGAAATAATTGTAAAGGAAAACCAAATAAAACAATTTTTTAAAAACGACTTTTTAAGGCTAGGCAACAATTCTTTCTTTTTTATACATAGGGTAGACTTGCTTCAATTCCCCTCCCCCATTTTGAAATTCACTAATTATGTGAATGGGGCTGTGAATTCTTTTCTTTCTCAAGTACAAACAGGTCAAACTTCCAAGGGCTCAATGGAGGCTGGACCATCCCTTCCCTTGTCCCCTATAGGGAACATAAGGCAATGACTATTATTTCACTGAATTTGTGCCAGAGATTTCCCTAAGTGGACCCAATAACAGGATGAATGCAAAAACCACCCTTAAATCTCATTGCTTCTGGACCCTTGTTTGGATGCTCCTCCCACAGAGGTACTCCTTAATGTCTTTGGGGCTTTGAGATCCGGGTGATCAAACCAAAGAAATCTGCCTTGGAAGCACAGGTAAGGTATAGGCACTGAATGATCTCACCTTCCCTGGCTAGGTCAATCTATCCCAGTCCCCCACTGCTACTAACTTATAGCTGCTCTCATTCCTCTTGCCAGAGTTAGGGCTGTGGTTCTCAAGTGGAAGTACCTCCATTTTCCCACGAAGCCCAACCCAGACTTCCCACCACAAAGATCTTTTCCTTCAAATCTGCATCCAAGCCACAAACCAGTAGACCCAACATTAAATATTATGATGATTGTTCACCTAACCAAAGTAGAGAGGTCTTCAGAACTTGGAGATATAAAAATACAAGTGCCTCAGTACAGCATGGTGGCTCATGTCTAGCTGCTCAGGAGGCTGAAATCTGAGGATGGAGGTTTGAAACTAGCCCTGGCAGGAAAAGTCCGTGAGATACTCTCTCCAACTATCCAGGAAAAAGCTAGGAGCAGAGCTGAGGTTCAAGTGGTAGAGCACCAGCCTTAAGTGAGAAAACTAAGGGACAGTGACCAGGACCTGAGTTCAAGCCCCAGTATCTTTCTCTCCTTCTCTCTCTCTCTCTCTCTCTCTCTCTCTCTCTCTCTCCCCCCCCCTCTCTCTCCCCTCTCACTTTGTAAGGTTTGATTGTAAGACGTATGTTAACATGGTTCCTCTCCACATCATCAGTCCATAAGCTAAAAAGTGAAACAAGTACCTTCTGCTGTGTTGCTCACAGATCTTTCATTTCAAACTTTATTTTTGCAGTGTCAGACTGTGCCTATGGAGCCCACTAAGGATTTCTTCTTTTGCTAAAGCCCCATTGTGGATTTTTCCTTTCCCTATGATTATTGCCAAGTACCCACAAATTTGATGACCAATGTCTCTAGATTTTTCCTAGTCTCTATCTACTATTTACTGTTGTGATCCAGTGCCTATCCTGGCCTCCTTGGCATCCTTTCCCCTATAGCCAGGCATTTGCCTCAAGCTCATGTAGACAATGGAAAGTGCTGGCTGTGTCTCCAAACCAGCATGTTTCCCCTAGTGGTGTACTTTGTAATTGCAGTCATATCCAGTTTAGATTTTTTTTTTTTTTTTGGTCACATGTCTTTTTGTGTTCTATCTAGAAAACCAGAGCCTAACTCAAGGTCACAAACATTTGCTTCTATATTTTATTCTATGTTTTTGGGTATTTGATGATATATTTTTATATTATTGTGAGGCAGGGGTCTAAGTATATTGTTTTACAAGTGGCTATCAAGTTCTCACAGCACCATTTGTTGAAAACATTGTTCTTTCTCCACTAGTCATGGCTCTCTTACCCAAAGCTGTCTATAAATGTGAGGGCCTATTCCTGGAATTTTTTTTGGTGCTGGTTCTGGTCCTGGTCCAGGAATAAACTGAGAGCTAATGGCTCATTCATGTATTCCTAACTATTTAGGAGGCTGAAATCTGAGGTTCAAGGTTCAAAGCCAGCCAGGGAAGGAAAGTCCATGAGACATTGATCTCCAATTAACTACCTTTAGGTAGTTTAATTTAAGCTGGAAATGGAGCTGGAGCTTTTATTTCTGTGTACTGGTTCTGGGGTTTGAACTTCAAGCCTAGGCACTGTCCCTGAGGTTTTTTGCTCAAGGATAATTCTCTACCACTTGAGCCACAGCTCCACTTACAGCTCTTCTGGTAGTTATTCCTGGACTTTTAAGTCTATTTGCTTACTATACCTTTATATGAAGTTTTAAAATTTAGAAATGGGAATCTTCCAATTTTGTCTAGTTCAAGATTGTTTTTGCTACTGTGGGTCCCTTGCATTTTCATATTATTTTATGACTACACTGGAAAGTTCCTCAAAGGGAGTAACTTGAACTCTGTAGAGACTGCACTGAACATTTGAACTGGAGAGTACCATCGTCTTCATCATACAATGCAAGAAATGTCTTTCATCAGATTTCATTTTGAACAATAAGTCTGGTTAAATTTGTGATAGTTGGACTTGCTTAATTGTTTTAGAAGTCTAAAGAGATGAATGGAGAGAAGGGTAGGCAAATACATTCTTAAACTGGAAAATGTAACCAGGTAATCTGAAGGGATGGGTGGGGTTGGGAGAAATGAAAGAAATCAATGGAAGGGATGACATTGAGATATACTGTACTCATAAATTAACATGTTGAATTAAAATCCCTTGTACAACTACTTAAAGATAGTAAGAAATTAATGATTTAATTAAAAAACAAAGTACTATAGAGATATCATACTATCTTTAAAGTAATTGTTTAAATAGTTTGATTTTGAGGCCAGGCACTAATTTCAGCAGATTGAGTAACATGCTCAGATTTCACAACCACTCTATTTATTCTATAATGTTGGTTTTAATTGCTTATTTGAACAAAATTATGTGATTTTATATATTAAGATATACATTATGTTTATATATTTTCATATATACTATGCATTTAAAAAATCATATGCAACTTTTATTGTAATTAAGAATACAAGAATTCTATTTTTCATATCCTTGGCACAGAAGTACAAATGTATACACCATATTCCTGTCTCTAAATCTCTCATTTGGGAACTCAGGAACTATGAAATATTGAAAGCTCTTGAATAAAGTTATGCCATTCTCACTTTTTCCATTCTCATTGTATAAATGTTTTTAAATTAGGATACTCTTTATTACTGAGCATTTTAGAAGTAGAAAATTATAAAAACAAGCACACACTTTCTTATTTAGGACAAACACTTAAGATACAGAAGAATTAGAATGAAGGTTAGTATTATAGAATACATATAACATAGAAAAATGGACAATAGGTAAACAAAATGTACTGAGAAATTCTTTATAGTATTATCTCTCTCCCTTTCTGATATATTCACACTACTATGAATGAGTGCATGGCCATTTGTGGAGGAGGATCACATTTTGATACTTAGGTTTTATAGATTTCTAATAAATAGTTACTTGAAATTCTTAATTTACTAGATAATAGATATCTCTAACACAGCAATGAAATAAAATTTATTTGAACCTTAATGGACCTGTGGAGTCTTAAAATTATACAGCAAGAATTGGGCATCACCAAAAGAGAGCATTGGTTAACTGTCGCAGGACCATTTCATGGGTCAGGGCCTTCAGTCTTAAAAATCTACAACTTGATCTTGCCCGTGTCCTGCAGTTTGTCCAAATTCAGGAGGTGAAATCACACTCATCAGACTGAAAGATATAAAAACAGAAGGGAAGTTTATTAATTTATAATGAGAAATACCATTATCATACAGATTAGATTATGTTTGTTGAGCAGGCAACATTCTTCTAAGTAGGTTGTGGGAGAAGGAAAATTAGAAGAGTTCTTGAAAAACATCAAACCAAAAGCATAAGACACTGATAACAGATTTATCTGTCAGGTGGATCAGACTTTTCCAGAATCCTAAGCATAGTACCCCCCAAAAATGACTGGGATGTCTACTTCTGTGGCTCTTGCCATTCTGAGCTTCTATCACTCACTGATCAACCAGTCTCACTGTTCCTCTACTATTCTATATATATTCTTATATACTTTAGAAATTTCATATTTACATAACAGTAACATAAAAAGTCCTCTTGCAACCACCCGTTAAGTATTTCCAAGTCTTCTTCCCATCTACCACTTAAGAAGGCCTTAATTATCCTTTTTTTTTTTTTTGCCAGTCCTGGGTCTTCAACTCAGGGCCTGCGCACTGTCCTTGGCTTCTTTTGCTCAAAGCTAGCACTCTACCACTTGAGCCATAGCGCCACTTCCAGCTTTTTCTGTTTATGTGGTACCGAGGAATCCAACCCAGGGGTTTATGCATCCTAGGCAAGTACTCTATTGCTAGGCCACATTCCCGGCCTCTTAATTTATCTTCTTTTTCTTTCCCCTCTTCCCTTTCTGAGACAACGTCTGACTATGTAGCCCAGGCTGGCTTCTAGTTCACAATCTTCCTGAGTTCTGGGATTATAGACATGTGCTACCCATTCATGCATCTTGATAATTTTTTTTAATTAATTAATTTATTTATTGCCAGTCCTGGAGCATGGACTCAGGGCCTGAGCACTGTCCTGGCTTCTTTTTGCTCAAGGCTAGCACTCTACCACTTGAGCCACAGTGCCACTTCTGGCTATTTTCTGTGTATGTGGTGCTGGGGAATTGAATCCAGGGTTTCATGTATACAAGGCAAGCACTCTTGCCACTAGGCCATATCCCCAGCCCCTTGATAATTTTTTTTTTATCAAAATTGACTTACTCCAATATTTAAGTGTCTCATATTACATTATATGACATCATAATATTAAATCATTCTTTTGTTTAATATCAATTAATAGGATTACAACTTCTGTTTATTAAAAATGGTGCAGAATACTGATTTTCAATTGGTCACTTATGTTATACATTCAGTTAAGTGTTATGGAAAGAAGGACAAGACTTTTGAAGGAAAATACCATAAATGCAAGTGCAAAAAACTACCCTAGAAGGACAGAATGACTAAGCACTGGGTCTATGCCTCATGTTTTCCTGGGCCAAAGAATTACATGACTTCATTTTAATTTTGTTGTTGGTAAGAGTTAATACTTCTTCACTATGTTACGAACTTTCTGAGATTACTATACTACAAGAAGTTTGAGAGTTTTATGAACAAAATTTTCTTTGTGAATTTGTCAGGTGCTGTGGTTCATGCCTATAATTCTAGCAACTCAGGAGACTGACATCTGAGGACTGAGGTTTAAAGCCAGCCCAGGCAGAAAAGTTCATAGCTCCAATTAACCAGCAAAAGGCAAAAGTGGAGTTATGGCTCATGAGGTAAATTACCAGTGATGAGCAAAAAAGCCGAACAGGAGTGTGTGAGGCCCTAACTAAGGTCAAGCCCCAATACTGGCTTACACACATGCTTACACACACACACACACACACATTCACACACACAACTTAAAGGATAACAGATAAGCACAGAAACAATGGAAATAATATAAATGAAACAAAGATTGGAAATCTCCCTCCTACAATACTATTTCCATTCTGGGAAGGTCACAAGATGTTAAAATCTGTAGCCTGTAGGTCATATTTTTCCATAACCATCATAAACAGATATATCGAAAGATATGTACCATTTTTTTGTTTACTACCAAAAAGTGAGTTTATGTAACAGGCATTAGTAGACTGAGCATAGTGGTGCAGGCCTGTAATTCCACTGCTCCAAGGACTAAAGCAGGAAGACAGTGAATTTGAGGCCTACCTGAAAAAGAAAAACAACATACTTTATTCCACAGTATGTTGTACTTATTTAATTATATGTAATTTACATTAAAAGAGAAATTAATCTTTACTAAGGAGGTTAATAGCTATCTCTCACAGTACCAATTGCAGATTTAACATCATTTTAAAATGTATATAAAGCACACAGCATTCTACCATAAGAGCCCACTACAACTTAAGCATAATTTTCCAATAATTCTCCAAGAGAACTAAGACTTCTTTCAAATTGTACTCACAAGTATGCAAATATACTCCCCACTTAATGAATCACCAAGTGAACTAATTTCAACATTCTAATCTTTCCTCCATATGTGCCAGGGAGTGGATCACAAACTTGACTGATGCTCAAGTCTCTTCTGTAAAATTGAATAGAGTGTGGCTCAAGTGATTGAGGACAAGCCTTGTACATAAGAAGCGAAAAGAGTGGTGAGGCCCTGAGTTCAAGACCCAGTGCCAGCGCATCAGCGCATAATAAAATAACATGAGCCAGGTCCTGGTGGCTCACACCTGGAATCCTAGCTACTCAGGAGGCTGAGATCTGAGGATCACAATTTAAAGCCAGCCGGGCAGGAAAGTCCATGAGACTCTTATCTCCAATTAACCACCAGAAAACCAGAAGTGGCGCTGTGGCTCAAGTGGCAGAGTGCTAGCCTTGAGCTGAAGAGCTCCAAGGACAGTGCCCAGGCCCAGAGTTCAAGCCCTATGCCTGACAAAATAAGATAAAATAAAATAAAATGCCTTTTCCATATAACCTACACAAATCCTTACATCCTCCTCTTTAATTTAGATCATTTGTAGTTTACCTGTAATGCCAAACACAATGTAAATCGTAGGTAAATAGTTGTTTTATGATATTGTTCAGGGAATCACAAGAGAAAGAAGTCTCTGAACATAATCAGTATAGGTGAAGCAATCACAGAGTAGATGATAATGGTGCAATCAAGGAAATTTTTTTGTGTTTTTTTTTCTTCTTTATTGTCAAAGTGAAGTACAGAGGGATTACATAAAGGGAAATTTTTTTTATCTGGGGCTGGGGTTGACTGGATACATTGCTAGAACCTTCGGATATGTGCTCTCTAAAAATGGGTAGAGTACACCCCTCTACACATCACCTTGTCAGTAAAATTTTAATTAAAAAATAAATAATAAATGGATAGAGTAAGCCATATTTCAAAGATATCCAGACCTCAAACAAAACTAGGTTTTATTATACTTTAAAGTTATAAAAGTATTGGATCAAATTTGGTATTTGATTTTATTATATATTAGCATAAGGATACATAAATAACATTTTGTGCTTGTACTGGGGCCTGAAATCAGAGCCTGCACACTGTATATAAGCTCTTTTGTTCAAGGCTAGTGCTTTACCACTTGAACCACAGCTCACTTATGGCCTTTCTGGTGACTGAGTGGAGATAAGGATCTTATAAACTTTCCTGACTGAGGTGGTTTGGAACTGTGATCCCCAGATCTCAGCCTGCTGAGCAGCTAGCATTACAGGTGTGAGCCATGGGTACCTAGTTTAACAATTTTAAGTGACTCATTCATGTTTAAACCCTTTTTCATGATCATCTACTATTTTCACATTCAAAGATGAAATATATTTCAATCTCTATAAAAGGTCTTTTTTGCTAGGTAGGTTTAAATTTTCTTTCCAGATACAATGTCTTGATTTTGTGTCAGTGGAGGGATTTTTGGGGAGGAGAGGCTATGGTGCTAAGGCTCAAACCCAGGACTTTGCACATGATAAGCAAGTGCTCAACCTATTACCTATATACTTAACTAATGATACAGTGTTTGATGCACTATTATTTAAACAATTTAATTTTAAAGGCAAGATTGCTTTAATGTCTCTCAGACTTTCATGATGAATGAGGAAGATGTATCCAAACCAAGTCCCACATTTCATAAAATTGTGATCAGGAAAATGTGGTACATATACACAATGGAATTTTATGCCTCTATCAGAAAGAATGACATTGTCCCATTCGTAAGGAAATGGAAGGACTCGGAAAAAATTATAATAAGTGAAGTGAGCCAGACCCAAAGAAACATGGACTCTATGGTTTCCCTCATAGGGAATAATTAGTACAGGTTTAGGCTAGTCACAGCAGAAGATCACAAGAGCCCAATAGCTATGCCCTTATGAACACATAAGATGATGCTAAGTGAAATGAACTCCATGTTATGGAAACAAGTGTTATATCACTGTTGTAATTATTTTCAACATGCCATGTGAAACCATAGATTTTTGTTGTTGTTGAGCCTCTTGTATCCCCTTCCTGTGGTTGTCCCCGCGCTATCACTGTATCTCATCTGAGTACCCTGGATACTGTCTATACTTGTATTAGAACTAGGGAAGGGAAAGGGAATATCAAAATCAAGAGACAGGATAAAAAGACAAACGACTCCAAAAGCAATACTTACAAAACCATTTGGTGTAAACCAACTGAACAACTCATGGGGGGAGAAGGAAAGGGGGAGGGGGAGGAGGGAAATACAAGAAATGTACCCACTGCCTTACGTATGTAACTGTAACCCCTCTGTACATCACTTTGACAATAAGTAAATAATTATTCAGAAAAAATTTAAAAAGTTGAATACATAATACAAGGGAAAATATTTGTCCCTTTTGGTTTTGTATACAATACCTGCAGGTATGAGACAAGTATCTGTATACAACCAAAGCAAATCTGATTGTATCTGATCTGTATTAAAGCAGATTATAAATTGCTTTAAACTTTGAATAACTAAAGACCTAAGTTGATTGGCACAGGCAAGGAAATTATCACATGGATCAATTAAATACAATAAAATAAAAATTCTACAACATGTTTCCAAATGACCAAACATAATTTTAAATATTTAAAAATGAATATTCTTTGGTTGGGAGCTGGTGACTCAGGCCTGAAATCCTAGCTACTCAGGAGGTTGAGCTCTAAGGATCATAGTTTGAAGCCAGCCCAGGCAGGAAAGTCTATAAGACTCTTATCTCCAATTAACTACCAAAAGAACCCCAACATAAAACAGAAGTGGAGCTGTGGTTCAAGTAGTAGGGAGCAAAAAAGCTGAAGTACAGCACCCAGGCCCTGAGTTCAAGTCCCAGAATTGTCATACAACAAAATAATTTATTTCCTTTCACAAGCTTACAGATCTAAAACCAATAATCCCAAGGGGAAATAACTCAGAAAGCACTCAAGCAGAGAAAAGCAAATAATATGATAACAAATGCATGGGGCCAACGTATCCATAGAAGATACTCATACAAATGATTGGCGATTTATAGTCAATATGAATGAATCAGACAAATTTACTTTTCCAAAAGAATAAGGATTAATGTCCACAAAATACACTGAGGTGAAAGAAATAAGAAACTGGATCCATGCTATGAGGAAACAGGACAAAGAACAAAAAGAAAGAAGTAACTGCAAAGGTCTAGGGAAAAAAAAAACAATGACATGATACTTGGAGGAGGAGGGGGTTGAGGATGTGTCCACTTTTTGTGGCTTTGTGGTTAGTACAGATCAGGAAAGAAGCTCCACAGTTTAAATGTGACAGGCTCCTCCCCTTTAATATTTTCAGTTTTGATTTTTGGTTTCATCTCAAAAGATTTTCTGTCCAGTCCTGGGGTTTGAACTCAAGGCCTGAGCACTGTCCCTGAGCTTCTTTGCTCAAGTTTACCACTCTACCTCTTGAGCCACAGCACCACTTCCATTTTTTTCTGTTTATGTGGTACTGAGGAATGGAACCCAAGGCTTTGTGTATGCTAGGCAAGCAAGTACTCCACACCACTAAGCCAAATTCCCAGACCTGTCTCAAAAGATTTAACTGTTGTTCTACTTGTAGGCATAAGCTTAGATTAGAAAAAATAAACAAAGCGTTGATTTTTCACTTCAAAGAGTCCATAGGAAAGTTTCGACAACTGCAATCTTGTAGGAGGTCAACTTTCAAGTTGATCATAAAGCTCCATAAATTCTTAGTGTGGCATACACGTCTGCAAAGGTGCAAGCAAAGAGAGAAGGCATTTGATATGCACTGTGGAAAGCACCAGGGTTATGCCACACACTACTTTCCAGGCACTCACTGCATAGGGAGGATATGGAACCCTCACAGAGAGATCCATGAACCAAGGCTCTGCTCCTTGAGTTGTGGGACTGCATGGACACTCTGAATATAATAGCTAAACTTCCAAGTATTCACTTTATTTACAGAGTGACTAATCTATGGTTACCAGAGGTCAGACTGAGAGGTCAAAAGATCTATCTGGTGCAAACTCACCCCACCCCCATATGCCAACTCCAAAGATACTCCTCCACTGCACCTACCTCAGCTTCCCCACTCAAGGATTCAAACATGGAAAAGCTAGGCACTGGTGGCTCATGTCTGAAATCCTAATTATTCAGGTCGCTAAGATCTGAAGAACTCAGTCCAAAACCAGCCCAGACAAATCTGAGGCTCTTATTTCTAATGAATCACCAAAAAAAAAACTCCAGAAGTGGAGCTGTGACTAAAGTAGGAGAGAGAGAGAGAGAGAGAGAGAGAGAGAGAGAGAGAGAGAGAGAGAGAGAGAGAGCACCCTGGCCCTGAGTTCAAGTCCCAAAAATGTTGTGTGTACATGCATACATGTGAAAGCATGCACGTGCACACATACATACACACACACACACACACACACACACACACACACACACCCCAATGAAAGATTCAGACAAGCTAAGCATGACAGAAGAGACCTGTTACTGAGTCCAACTGAAGCCTGCCAGCCTGCCTAGCAATTCCCATGTGCAGGGTGAGTGAGATCCCAACTTGTAAGCCAATGAATGCAGAGCTGTGAACACACCAATGTCATTGTAGGGAAAGCCACCTGTGAATCTCATCCTTTGAGACCTACATACCAGGCACAAATGTGTGCCCAGAGTCCTGTACATGAGATAGATACCACTGGGAGACACTGAGTGGCCTCTTCTGACTTTCCTGGACTTGCAGAATGGTTCAAGTATTTCTACAGCCCTGATGGCCCAGGCTGCTTTGACCCTAATTTGTGGTCACTGCACTGCAAGGGGTTTGCTGCTTGAGCAGGAGAGAGACCAGTGGAAAGTAAGGAAGTAACCTGTACACAAGCAAGAGACCCATATGCTTGTCTAGGGGGCATGTGCTGCTTTATGAAG
Organism: Perognathus longimembris pacificus; assembly: GCF_023159225.1. Lineage (NCBI taxonomy): Eukaryota > Metazoa > Chordata > Mammalia > Rodentia > Heteromyidae > Perognathus > Perognathus longimembris. The sequence goes on along the minus strand of NC_063188.1, from coordinate 74,443,795 downwards.
AATGTGCAATCTCCCCACCTGATCTGGTTCATGGAATTGCTTTCTAGTCAGTGGTCTGTGCACAGGCACCCACACTAACAGGTGACTCCAGGGTAAACTTGGTTACTCTTGCAACTATGTCCTCAGAATGATGAAGAAGATAAAGGTGCTTAGCTGAAGGTGAGTTGAGGGCTCTGTAGCTGGTACTTTTCATGCCACAAAAAGGCAAGGTGGGGGTAGGGAAACAGGTGACTGTCTTTTGTGAAACCACAGGGTCAACCATCAGAAATGGTACCTGAAAACCCCAGGGAGGAGGTACAGTTCCCTTCTTTCAGGTGCCAGACTGAGTGAACTAAGGTCATGTTAGGGTTTCCTTGACCACAGATCAGAGAAAAGACTGCCTTCCAGTAGGCCCCAAGGGAAAGTGGGATTTCTAGAGGCCCTGGGACAAAATAGGCAGTAGCAGCAGCAAGATGAGTCAGCCTAGGGCGTGGAACTTCCCATCAGCCATTTGGGAATACTCTTTCCTCTGATCCTGTCCAAGTTCCCTGGCTCTTGCTCTTCTAAGAAGTAAAAGGTAAAGGACAAATCATTTAGCTCTCTGTGATTCCCCAGGAGAATTCAAACCATAGGTCAGTTTTCCACAGCAAAAGAGGCTGGTGACAGTGCTGGCTTGCTCGTCATTTTGCTATAGGACTGGGGATTCAACTAGAGGCCATACTACCTTGAGCAGCCACAACCAAGCAACCAGGAAAGACCAGACCAACATTCAGCCATGGGTTGGAAGGCCAATCTATGTGCTATGTGCCTGTGTGAAGCACACAGGCCCACCTGTGTGCTTCACAGGAGGCACCGAACAGCCAAGAAACATTGAAGAGACTTGTGACCTCTGTGCAGAGCACTTCTTTGATTCTTACTATGCCCTCTGTCCAAATAAGCAGGGCTACTTAGGAGACAGAAAAGCATGAGCAGAAGAAGGAAGAGAAAAAAAGAGGAATGAGTGAGCAAAGAGGAAGAGGAGAGAAAAGAGGAAGGGTTGACACCCTTATGCCAGCCTCATGCCAGTCCTAGTTCTAGATGAACCAACCTATTGCTGTGACTCTTTTCTGGGTGGTAACCTACACAAGGAATGAGAATCAACACATATTGCTTGGTTCCTGGGTAAGCCTCTTGGGATGGCCCTTCAGTGCATTCAATGACCCTGATTGTGCCCTACAGATGGCAAAGAGTGAGGTTAATCTTGCCCTTGCCCTCAGTACATTCGAATGGGCCAGAGATCTCTGAATTCCCAAGGTCATCTTAATACAATTTAAGAAAAGCAAAAACCACCCAGGCACTGATGGCTCATGCCTGTAATTCTAGCTATTCAGGAGGCTAAGATCTGAGGACCATGGTTCGAAGTCAGTCCTGGCAGGAAAGTCTACGAGACTCTTGTCTCCAATTAACAAGCAAAATGAGAGAAATGGAGCTGTGGTTCAAGTGGAAGAGTGGCAGTCTTGAGTGAAAAAGCTAAAGGACAGTGTCCAAGCCCTGAGTTCAGGTTTCAGGATCACACTCACACACACACACACACGCACACATGCACACACACACACGCACACACACACACACACACCTCACAGAACCAAATTAATACAGTTGTGTACTATAATTCTATTTTGCATTCACAATCAATGAAATAGAATTAAGCTATACTGAAGTCTCAACATTTAGCTACCATTTTGGTTTATTTCTTTATTGCCAGTCTTGGGGGGGGGGCGTTAATTCCGGGTCTGAGCACTGTCCCTAAGCTTCTTTGCTCAAGGCTAGCACTCCACCACTTGAGCCACAGTGCCACTTCTGGCCTTTTCTTTTTATGTGGTATTGAGCAATTGAACCCAGGGTTCATGCATGCTAGGCAAGCACTCTACCACATTCCACATTCCCAGCCCTGGGTTTTTATATATGCATATTTAGACACAGAAATAACAAAGAAGAAGTAGTTCTTGTAGCTGAGTACAGGGAATGAGAGTAAAATTTCTAGAAGGTGCAACAGATAAGCACGTCTTTAATAAAAGAAGTCTGTGAGGTAGCCAATGTTATAAAGCTATTAGCAAGCCAAATTCACAAAGAAATGTTCATGAAATAACATTGAGTTCCAGAAAACTCTAGTGGCATAAAAAATCAAATTAAAAAAAAGACACCTTGTGTACTGCCAGGTGCTGGTGTCTCATGCCTGTAATCCTAGCTACTCAGGAGGCTGAGATCTGAGGATCACAGTTCAAAGCCAGCTTGGGCAGGAAAGTCTGTGAGGCTCTTATCTCCAATTAACCATCAAAAAGCTGGAAGTAGAGCACTTTGGCTCAAGTGGTAGCATGCTAGCCATAAGTGAAAAAGCTCAAGGACAGCATCTAGATCTTAAGTTCAAGCCCCAGGAACAGAACATCAACAACAAAAAAAGGAAAGCTCATGTATAGTTGGTGATATGTCAGGATTAATGGCAACAGACAAGGCTTGCGTAAGAGATATACTGAATCTTTCAAGCCATGCTAAGGCCATAATAGAAAGAAGGAAATCATTAAGGATTTAAGTAGGGAAATAATAGGGTTAGATAGAATATTTATTTTGTAGCGGTCATTCTAAAGGCTGTGGGCAGGACAGCTGTTAGAAAAATATGAAATGGTGAAAGTTCAACACAGAGGAGAGGAATGCTTTGATAATACACAAGAAATTCATGAGATAATTTGAAGGAATATTTACTAGGACTGGGGAACAGATTAGATAGGAGAGGTGTGAGACAGGAGAAACATTGCATGATATGCTGCTGCCACAGAAATAAAGAGGTTTATGGTGATTCAGTTTTGGACATGTTCTGTGTAAAGTATCTTTACACACACACACACACAGTGTGAGTGTGTGTGTAGTAGATAACATAGTGTATGCAGATAACTAATGCAGGTATATACATAGATATATACACACTTATGTGTATATATGCATATGTTTAACTCACTACAGTGGATGAGATTGTTAAACAGAAGTATTAAAACAGGGAAAAGGCAAGTGTAATACATACCTGTAATGCCAGCACTTGGGTGGTAGTAGCTGGAAAAGATGAGTGTGATGCCAGCCAGGGCTACACAGCAAGACTTGACTGATAAAAAAAAAGAAGGAAAGAAGACAAGGGGATTCAGGATCCACTGTGTGCAAGGATCCAAGGAGAGGTGCTAGTAGTGAGAAACAATGGTCACATATATAAATGGAGAGTCAGAAGAATGCTACAGAAAAGAAAGCTATTCACTTCATCTGAACATCAGAGTTACAGCAAAGCATTTCTACTTAAAACTTCCCAGCATTTTCATTCATTATTGTCTTTTCCCCTAGTTCAGAGTTTTAAAATCCTGCTTGGATTAACCCTTTCTCAGATATTTTAGTACCCATTTGACTGTATTATATTTGTAAAATCAAAGAGACATATGAAAGCAATTGGAAGTTGAGTTCTGGTGGCTCACAACTATGATCGAGCTATTTAGGAGGCTGAGATCTGAGAAACTGTGATTTGAAGCCAGCCTGGTGGAAAAAGTATGAAAGTCTCCATCTTCAATAAACCAAAAAAATTTAGGAGGCGTCACTCAAGTGATAAAGCACAAATCATGAACAATAATGACAAACAAGCATGAACTCTGAGTCCAAGCCCCAATACCACCAAAAAAATAAAAATAAAAGGAAAAGAAAAAACAAAGAAATTTATAATGAAATAAAATGTGTTACAATTTGTCAAAAACCTGAGTGGTGAAGTATGGAGGAACATACACAGTGAATGTCTATAAATGTGTAGCTACAAATGCTGACTAAAACAGACATGTGGTTCCTGGTATCTCAAATATCTAAGAATAGCATTTGGGTTGAGGGACTTTCTAAAGTGATACATTCTGGGCAAGATTCTGAACAAACTGTAAGATGTTATCTTGGTTTACATTGGAGTTGCATTCCTGAAAAAGTCAGGGTACATTAAAACTTGCTTGTATACATTTAAAATGGAGTTCATATATATGGATTTGTCCATATAAGCTTACAACAGGATATTAAAAAGATGTTTGGGATATAGAAATATTACGCATTGCATGGACTAGTACACATATTATCTTGTGCACAATTTGCCAAGAAGTCCTGCAATCACTATGATGAACACTTTTCACAAACTTTTAAACAAAGCCCTCAGGAATATACCAACTCCATTGAGAACCACTACAAGTCACATCCAAAGAAAAGAAATACTGTTAGGACTGTAACTGCCTCTAACAAGCAGGCCTGTTTCTTTCTCAGTTACAAATTCTTTCCTTGGACTCAGGGCCTGAGCACTGTCCCAGGCTTCTTTTTGCTCAATGCTAACACTGCCACTTCTGGCGTGTTCCCCCTCCCCCTCCCCCTCCTCCCCTTCCCCCTCCCCCTCCCTCCTCCTCAACCTCCTGAATAACTATGATTACAGGTGTAAGCTACCAGCACACAGCTTCTACCAATATCTTTTATATTCCCTTGGCTCATAATACTTTCCTAGGTTTAATATTATTGAATTTTTATCTTTCCTTCTCATCTACAAGTCCTATGCAAGAGCTAGTCTCACTGTGCTACCTTCTAATTACTTTTTGACTCTTTACAATCCAGTTTTTGTCTTCCCAACACTGAAACTGCTACATTCATCAGTGAACTTAGTCTATAAGTAAATGAATAGTTGTCAATATTGCAACGTCTATCATATATAACATTACTACTTAAAATATAGCATGAAAGATCTAGGCTTCTTCATCCTACTTCTTTCTCTAGGCTGCATTTAAAGGTTGATTGGCCCCTTAATTCTCTACAGCTCATCATTGGTTCTGTGTGTATTTTTTGGAGTATCTAACTCTTCTGGATTCAACTAGCATCTCTACAATGTTTCTTAATCAAATTATCTAGTCAAAATGTCTCTTACACTTTCAGATCCTTTACCTGCTTACCAGGAGTTTCCACCTTCCTATGTCACTTAAAATATTAATAACTTGTTCATGTATTCTGTATCTCAGATAAGTGTTTTTAACCTAATACTAGAGCCAGAAATTTGAGAAACATTCCCTATTATTCTAGTTCCCTTACAAGATACATCTTTGGCCATCTTTTGGCAAGTCCCTTTAGCTAGGATAGAGTCCCCAGCCAGTTATTCAATCAAACACGAATCTAGGTGTTGCTAAGAAGCTATTGTGTAGATATAATTAACATCTATAATTTGTTGATCTTAAGGGGATTTTCCTAGATAATCTATGTTGATCTTAAACCTACCACAGCACATAGCCTTCATATGAATGCTCTAGCTTATAGCACTAGCTGTTGCTCTTTGCTCCAAGAAGCTATGATTTGTAGATTTAGCCACTATCACCTACACTCCTCCCCCAAAGAGACTATCTTGAACTTAAGATATGTGGTGATTACATGCTCACTACTTAACATTCTCTCTCATTTTCCCCTTTACCATACTTACTTTATATATAGACTCCTTTTTGAAAGACTCAGCTCACACACTGATCTACCCAAGAAGTCACACTTGGTACTTTTAATCTATGTGGTATATAGTTTATTGTATTCTCTTATTGTAGTTTGTGCTAATCTCTGGCAATAGAATTTATCAGACCCAGCTGTGAATGTGGCTTAGTGGTAGAGTGCTTGCCTAGCATGCATGAAGCCCTGGGTTCGATTCTTCAGTACCACAATCAAAGAAAAATTTGGAAGTGTCACTATAGCTCAGGTGGTAGAGTGCCAGCCTTGAGCAAAAAGGAAGGTCAGGGACAGTGACCAGGGCCCCAGTTCAAGCCCCAGGACTACCCCCCCCCCCAAAAAAAAAATAATTTATCAGACCAGTTTATAAAGCTCTTGAGTGAGTTAGATATCTTATTTTTGGAATCCTGGCACCTAGAAAAATGCTTATAATTGAATTTGATTGGTTGAATGAGCAAATGGATGATCATATAGTAGCCATCAGGTTATGGCTAGCTTCTATAATGAAATTTGTAGTAGAATAAGGATCAGATCAGCCAAAGATGTCTATACCATAATTCCTAGAACCTGTGATTATGTTATTTTACAAAAGAAAGGGAATTTTGCTAATGTAATTAGGTTAAGGATTGGGGAAGAGAGAAGCCCATTACTTGGCTAGCATACTCTTAGTTACATTATGTACATAAAAAAGAGGAATTTTCCTTGGCTGGCTTGGAAAGAGATACGATGAGATAAAAAGAAAATGGAAAAATTCTAAGCTTAAGAAGAACTGAATTTCTTCCTGGATTTGAAGATAGTGAGAGAGGAACCACAAACCAAGGGCATAGTAGATAGCCTCTAGAAGCTGAGAATAGCAGTCAGCTAGTATCCAGTAAGAAAACAGGGATCTCATACCTACAGCTTCAATTACAAGAATGTTGCCAGCAGCTGAATGAGCAGGATATAGAATCTCCCTTAGAGCCTAAGAAATAAGGCCAACCAACTCTTTTGACTTCACCCAGGACTTTTGACCTCTATCAGTATAAAATAAATGTATTGATTTGAGCTCTTGAATTTGTAATAAATTTATTATGGTAGCTACATGAAACCAATAAAGAATTATGTTCTAAAGACAAAGGATGTAGATAATATGAAAGCAGGTTAAGGAAGTAGAATTACTGAGAAAGGAGGGGAGGGGAGGGGAAGGAGAGAGAATCAAGTTTGTTTCTTTTGCCAGTACCAGGCTTAAACCCAGGGCCTTGTACTCTCCACTCATTCACTCACACCTGACAATTTACCATTTGAGCCATACCTAGTTAATTTAGAGATGGATTCTCTTGAACTTTTCTGCTCAGGCTGGGTCAAAACAAGATCCTCCAGATCTCAATCTCCTGAGTAGCTAGGATTATAGGCATGAGCCACCAGCACTGCTCATATTAACCTCTTAAAAGTGATCAATCTAAGGCAGTCCAGGCAGAAAAGTCCAAGAGATCTCCAATTAACTAGCAATATGCTGGGCTAGAGGCTCAAGTAGTAGAGCATCAACTGTGAGCCATAAAGGTAAGCAAGCGCTTCATGCCCTGAGTAACAAACAGCCTTGGTAACAGCACAGAGAAAAAGAAATTCATTCTCCAGTAACAACAGAAGCTTTAAGGGAAGCAAAGTAACCAAAAGTATCACATTGCAAATTACAATATCCCTAGGTGTTAATGGTTTGATGGAGATTCAATTTTATCATTAGTGCTACCTTTTTGGTTATTTGGCTCATTATATTTAATGTGTCAAAATTCCTCCTTGTCAAAACACAATTTTCACAAAGACATTACCTTTAAAATCACAACCTCCAAGTGCAGAACATCAGAAAAAGTGGAGTAGCATTGTAAATTGTCATCACTAGGTAAATTATTTTACAAATGCACCAGAGAAATGGAGTCATACCGCAATCCCTTGAAAACTGAAAAATAATAAAAGGTAAAATCATTTCTTCTGTTACAGTCCATCTTTTTTCCACTGACCTCTCCAAATCTTCATGCTCCACTCTGTCCCCATTTTCATATTTCTATAAGACAGTTGTTATATTAGAAAGTGTGTAGTTCATAACAGTTTATAGAGCATAGAATCTGAAACCAAACATCCTGAATTCAAATCTCAGCTCAGCCACTTAGTATTTTATAATTTGCAGCAAGTTATAACCTTCTCTTGAACTACTCTTTACTCAGAATATCTATTTCACTTTTGCTTTGTACTATGCCTTGCTCATCTATCCCCTACAACTTCAAGAACAATGTTGACCTAGGCTCCATAAAGACTTACTGTGAGGATAAAGAATGCCTCTCCTTTGGATTGTAAAGATCTGAAAGTGAGGCCAGATTTTATTTATTTATCTAGTATTACATAAAGCTCATTTAAATAGGGGTTGTTTTTCTGACAGTAAGAACTAGATTTCTAAAACACAAAGAATAATCCTTACTTGAAAATCATGTATGCTTTTTTGATTACTGCATATTTCTTAGTATAACATCCAAGGCCCTAAAACAAACTCTCTCTTCACCCTCTAGTCTTCAAAGATTCACAATGAAAACCAGTTTTCAGAACAAGCCTGCCTTAGGGCTTTTGTTTGGTATACTCTAGGCCTAAAACAAAATCCCATCCCCTCAAAATGACACGTGCCACTCAACCTTTAAGATGCTCCCAAAGTTCCCTTTTCCTCTTTGATGGCAATGACTTGGTCCATCCTCTTTGTTTCTTAAATATCTTAAACAAGCAAATGTTATGCCATTTGGGTTTGATGATCACATTTAACCTAACCTATTCCTTATAAAAATAACCACAATCATCACATCTAAAAATGTCAACAGTAATTATTTCGTGTCACTAAATACCATCATATCACTAAGCATATTTTGTGAAAGCTTATTTAAAAGCCTGCATGTTCTTTCTTCTATTTTGAAATTGTAGACACGGGAACAGGGAAAGAGATCTGGGGGAAAATGCATAATTAACTTTCAGAGAGCCTGGATGTCCCAGATGAGAACCAAATAGTCTGACCTGGTGTAGGGTAGGGGGGGAAATACATTTCACTACTTCTCCGGAGGAGGAGGGTGCGACTTCAGGCCGGCTGGCGCGGGAGGAGATGCGGAGGGGAGGGCTGCACTACCTCCGTTGGGAGTTCCTTCTGGATAATCCCACCGCGGCGCGAGGAGGCAGCGCTTTTTTGGAGGCTTGGCTTCCCGCGTGTTTCCAGGAGGGAGCGTAGAGCCCCCGGAGGCACAAGGCTGGTCCCCCATAAGTGTGATAGAACCTGAGCTGCAGCTTTCTCCGGTGGGCCCTGGCAAGGCCGACAGATCTGAGATGGCGGCGGATCCCCTCCAGGCGCTGGGCTGGCTTCCTCCTGGTTTCGCTCTTGCCGTATTTCCTGTATCCTGAGACGCACATCCCCTCTCCGCCTCCGCAGCGCCCGCCCTGCTCCATACCCCATCCCACTTTAACCTTTCTGCAAAGATGAGACTTGGAAAAGAAAGACAAGGAAAGAATGTGTGTTTATCAGAGGATGTTTCCCCACAGTGCCCTGCCTGCCAGTGTAACTAGATCTAAGGAGCGTTTTCTCCATCCTATGCATGAAATTCCAGTTTGCCTCTTAAGTTGTCAGCTCCGCAATTGTTAAGAATATGTCTGCAAGGATTGCTGGTGTTGGAAAAAAGGAAAGAAATATACAGTTGCACACAACATTTACAGATGTACAGGCAACTCTGTGCAACCATTTCAAAAGCAATATACAAACATGCTGACTGAAGTGCATAAAAGCATACTGGCTGTGAAAATTGAGTGCAGAAAATGTCACTGAAGCCAAGATGCCCCCTCCACCCTTTTTGATTGTTTTATTACAAATTGGTCATCTTTGAAAACTAACCGTATTTCTTTTCATATAGCAACCTCAAAGAACACTCTCAAACCAGACAGCTGATGACTGCTCCATGCTTGAATTTGAAACTTTTCTTCCTTAGAACTCTGGAACATAATGACTCATCTTAGCATGTTATATATTCTTGAGTGTATTCAATGTAATATATAAGCTTAGAAAAAAATAACTAGCAGAAGCTACAATATGTGTTATCAGGAAAGGATTTTAGACCTTGTACACCATCATTATTCAGCCTTCCTATGACTTTAGCTGTAGACTCAACTAGACCATAATTTTCCAGCATCAGCCTCATATTTTTAATGTAGACTAGAGTTCAGTCATTAATATCAAAAGAGAACTTGCTTTTAATCAACCATACTACTTACACGCTTTTGGATTTTTTGTTTCCACGCATAATTTCTCATGTGCAAACTGCTGTCACAATTTGAGATAATACAGTTAAAGCACTGCCATAACTACATCTCATCTCCCTGATTTCCTCCAAGTACCCACATAAATTAGACATTCAGTAAATTAGACATTCAGTAAATATTCAGGAAATAAACAGCCCTATAGTTTTGCATCAGATGCTACCAGTGCAGAAAATTCAGGTTAGTAGTGATAGCCACAACTATCTCCAAATGTCTTTTGCGTGGGCAAAACCTCCCCCTTCATTGAAAACAATTGGTCTAGCCTTAATTCTCCAAACATGTTGCTTTTCTAGCCTTCTTCTCAAAATCAAATTTTGAAGACTTTTTAATTGAAGGCTTTTTCATGTTTTTCCAATGTAAATCAACATTTTTAGAATCATTTAACATGGTTCACTGAATATGAAGGACTTTTAAGAAAATCGTCCAAGAATAAAAGGCATTCAAAGTTGAAGTTGCTCATAGTGATAATTGTACTAACTTAAGAGAAGCATGTGCTTATTTTTGGCAAAGGAGCAGGAATTAAAATGCATATGTAGGTAATTATGATAAACACTTTAGAAGGTGAAAACACTCCCAGCTTAAAGCTGTTGCAATTAACTTGTACGTTTTTACACTGCACAAAATGTGTTTGTTAATTTTCAATTGTGGTAAAACAGACATAGAGGTTGGTTGTTTTTTTCTTTGTGGTTTTTTTTTTTTTGGTTGGCTTGTTTGTTTTTGATGCTGGGGATCAGACTAAAGGACTGAATGCTGCCCTTAGCCTTTACATTCAAGTCTAGTAGTTTGCCACTTGAGCCATACCTCTACTTCTGGCTTTTTTGCTGGTTGATTGGAGATAAGAGTTTCACCAAGTTTCCTGCCCAAGCTGACTTTGAACCTCGGTTCTTAGATCTCAGTTTCCTGATTACAGACATGAGCCATTGGCAGCTGGCTTGTACATGGCATTTTAAAATATACAGGTTAGTGGTGTAATGCGTATTCCCACTGCTGTACAACCAGTCTCCTGGGAATTTACATACTCATTAAATACAAGTCCTGATTTCCCCCTCCCTCCAGCTCCTAGTAAGCATCATTATAAGTATGTTATAAGTACAACTATTTTTCTTTGTTTTGGTTATACTGAAAATGAGAGAATTACAGCCTATGTCCTTCCAAAATGACTTTTTCCCCTCTATTTTCTCCAAGCTAATACTCTTTTTAAAATTAAGCTTCTTTTTTCCTCACATAAATGAACCAGCTAACTATGAGCCATATAACCAGAAGAGGGTGCTATTGGATTGTGGGACTGTTATGCCAATATGGGATTTACTATGTATCCACATTTCTTTGTAATTTATAATGCTGGAAGAATGACATCAAAAAACAAAACCATTCTCATTTCTTGGTGATAGTCAACAGTTTCCATTTCTATTTTTTAATTGAGAAATTGGCTTCTTCATTGTGACCTCCTTTGGAAACTAGCTTTTTCATCTCAAGTCCAATAATTTTTCTCACATATGCATATATAAAGGATCTCTGTCTTTGTCCATTGTTCTAAATTACAAATATAAACACAAAAAGTGAAGTGCTTGTAACTAACTTTTTTTCCTTTCTTTCTTTCTTTCTTTCTTTCTTTTTTTTTTTTTTTTTTTTGCCAGTCCTGGCGCGTGAACTCAGGGCCTGAGCACTGTCCCTGGCATCTTTTTGCTCAAGACTAGCACTCTACCACTTGAGCCACATTGCCTCTTCTAGCCTTTTCTATATATGTGGTGCTGAGGAATAGAACCCAGGGCTTCATGTACACAAGGCAAGCACTCTTGCCACTGGGCCATGTTCCTAGCCCTCCTTTACTTTTCTTTCTCACCTTTCTCTCCTTTGTTTCCTTCTCTCTCTCTCTCTCTTTCTCTCCTTTCTTTCTCTCTTTCTTTCTCTGACAATACTGGGGCTTGAACCCAGGGCCTCATGTTTTCAAACTGGCTTATTTTTTAAATTTTTTTTAAATTAATAATTATTTATTGTCAAAGTGATGTACAGAGGGATTACAGTTACATACGTGAGGCCATAGGTATAGTTCTTGTAGTGTTTGTTACCTCCTTCCTCATTTTCCCCCTCCTTCCTCTCCCCTCCCCCGTTCCCTCACCCCCCATGAGTTTTTCAGTTAGTTTACACAAAATGGTTTTGCAAGTATTGCTTTTGGAGTCGTTTGTCTTTTTATCCTTTGTCTCTCAATTTTGATATTCTCTTTAGGTTCCCTATTTCTAATACAAGTATATACAGTATCCAGGGTGCTCAGATGAGATAAAGTGATAGCATGGGTACAACCACAGGCAGGGATACAACAGGATCATCAACAAAAGAAGATATGGTTTCACATGGCATATTGAAAGTAATTACAACAGTGATAAAACATTCGTTTCCAGCTGGGGATATGACCTAGTGGCAAGAGTGCTTGCCTCATATACATGAAGCCCTGGGTTCAATTCCCCAGCACCACATATACAGAAAACAGCCAGAAGTGGTGCTGTGGCTCAAGTGGCAGGGTGCTAGCCTTGAGCAAAAAGAAGCCAGGATAGTGCTCAGGCCCTGAGTCCAAGCCCCAGAACCGAAAATAAATAAATAAATAAAAACCACAAACATTTTTTTTCCATAACATGGAGTTCATTTCACTTAGCATCATCTTATGTGTTCATAAGGGCATAGCTATTGGCTCTTGTGATCCTCTGCTGTGACTAGCCTAAACCTGTGCTAATTATTCCCTATGATGGAAACCATAGAGTCCATGTTTCTTTGGGTCTGGCTCACTTCACTTAGTATAATTTTTTCCAAGTTCTTCCATTTCCTTATGAATGGGGCAATATCATTCTTTCTTATAGAGGCATAAAATTCCATTGTGTATATGTACCACATTTTCCAGATCCATTCATCTACTGAGGGGCATCTGGGTTGGTTCCATATTTTAGCTATGACAAATTGTGCTGTGATGAACATTGTTGTGCTGGTGGCTTTAGTGTGTTCTTGTTTGTGGTCTTTTGTGTAGATGCCCAAAAGTGGGGCTGCTGGGTCATAGGGGAGCTCTATGTTTAGCCTTCTGAAGAATCTCTATACCACTTGCGAGAGTGGCTGAACCAGTTTACATTCCCACCAACAACGAAGTAGGGTTCCCTTTTGGCCACATCCCCTCCAACATTTATTATTGTTAGTTTTCTTGATATAGGACATTCTTACTGGGGTGAGGTGGAATCTCCATGTTGTTTTGATTTGCATTTCTTTTTTTTCAATTTTTTTTTATCAAACTGATGTACAGAGAGGTTATAGTTTCATACATTAGGCATTGGATACATTACTTGTACTGTTTTTTACCTCATCCCTCATACCCCTCTCCCTCCTCCCCCTTTCCCTTTCCTCCCATGAGGTATTCAGTTCACTTAGACCAAACAGTTTTGCAAGTATTGCTTTTGTAGTTGTTTTTCTTTTTTTACCCCGTGTCTCTCAATTCCCTTTCAATTCCTAGTTGATTTGCATTTCTTTTATGGTCAGTGACAAAGAGCACTTTTTCATATGTCTCTTGGCCATTCTCATTTCCTCATCAGAGAAATCTCTTTTCAAGTCTTTAGCCCACTTGTTGAGGGGGCTGTTGGTTATTTGAGGTTTTGTTGTGGAGGAATTTAATTTTTTAATTCTGCATATATTTTAGATATGAGGCCTTTGTCCGTAAAGATCTTTTCCCAATCTGTGGGCTTTCTGTTTATCTTGCGAGCTATGTCCTTTGCCCTACAGAAGCTCTGCAGTTTGATGCAGTCCCATTTGTCCAAACTTTCTTTGATGTGTAGCATTTCTGGGCCTTTATTAAGGAAGTTTTGTCCTGTGCCAAGGAGCCCAAGTGTTTCTCCTACTCTTTCTTGTAGTGTTTTCAGGGTATCTGTTTTAATTTTGAGGTCTTTGATCCATTTGGAATTGATTTTGGTGCAGGGTAATATATAAGGATCTAGTTTTAGTTTGTTGCAGGTGTTGAACCAGTTTTGCCAGCACCATTTGTTAAAGAGGCTATCTTTCTTCCATCCTATTTTTTTAGCTCCTTTATCAAAGATTAAGTAGGCATAGTTCTGCGGGTTGATTTCTGGGTCTTCAGTTCTGTTCGATTGGTCTTCAGGACTGTTTTTGTGCCAATACCAAGCTGTTTTTATTACTATAGCTTTATAATACAGCTTGAAGTCAAACTGGCTTTTTTATCTGAAGGTTGGAGCTCAACCACTTTTACGACAATTCCACTTCTGGCTTTTTTTTTCTTTTTTTTTTATTCAAATTTTTATTATCAAACTGATGTACAGAGGGGTTACAGTTTCATACGTTAGGCATTGGATGCATTTCTTGTACTGTTTGTTACCTTGTCCCTCATACCCCCCTTCCTCCCCCCCTTTCCCTTCCCCCCCCCCGGAGGTGTTCAGTTCACTTACACCAAACAGTTTTGCAAGCATTGCTTTTGTAGTTGTTTGTCTTTTTTTACCCTGTGTCTCTCAAATTTGGTATTCCCTTTGACTTTCCTACTTCCAATACCAGTAAACACGGTTTCCAATATACTCAGATAAGATTACAGAGATAGTGTAGGTACAACCACAGGAAGGTGATACAAGAACATCATCAATAATAGAAGCTACAGATACACATAGGACGTTGAAAGTAGTTACAACTGTGATATAACAATTGTTTCCATAACATGGAGTTCATTTCACTTAGCATCATCTTATATTTTCATAAGGGTATAGCTATTGGGCCTTGTGATGCTCTGCTATGGCTTGCCTAAACCTGTACTAATTATTCCCAATAGGGGAGGCCATAGAGTCCATGTTTCTTTGGGTCTGGCTCACTTCACTTAGTATAACTTTTTCCAAGTCCTTCCATTTCCTTACAAATGGAACAATGTCATTCTTTCTGACAGAGGCATAAAATTCCATTGTGTATATGTACCACATTTTCCTGATCCATTCGTCTACTGAGGGGCATCTGGGTTGTTTCCAGATTCTCGCTATGACAAATTGTGCTGCGATGAACATTGTTGTGCTGGTGGCATTACTGTGATTTTGTTTGTGGTCTTTTGGATAGATACCCAAAAGTGGGGCTGCTGGGTCATAGGGGAGTTCTATATTGAGCCTTCTGAGGAATCTCCATACTGCTTGATTCTGGCTTTTTTTTTTATAAGTAATTGGAAATTATAGTATCACAGACTTCCCTGCTTTGGCTGGCTTTCAAACCTTTATCCTCAGATCTCAGTCTCTCGAGTAGGTAGGATTACACACATGAGCACCAGTTCCTGCTTTCCCATAAAGTGAGAGAAAAAAAAAGGGAAAACACAAAATTTTCATTTTTTTATTAAACAAATTTCACCAGGAATATTTTAAAAGATATGAAAGTAGAAGCATAAATCTACCTGCCTGGATAAACTCTAAAAATATTCAAGAGCAGATTAATAAATAAGATAAGCAGCATAACATTAGGAAAGAACACTAGCCAATTCTAAGATCAGCGTGTATCATTCAATATGATAAAGAGCACCATGCAGTTCTACTATTCCCTGTCTGAGATTCTGAAAATTATTTCTCCTTAATCACAAAATCTCTGAAACATAGGACACTGAAATTAATCAGACTTAATGTAAAACTGGAAATTAACCACACACATATCACTCTTCCTTCAAATACTTCAATTTCATTTAAATAACCCAGAAATTCACTTCAAATAACTACTTTAGAAATATATCAAATGAAAACTAAATCTCTCAAGTTGACTACTATGAGCACTCATAAGAAATTACTTACAAAAATGAAGTAAATATGTGTACATATCTACCAAGGAAAATAAGCCAAAGTATAACATTAAAAAAACCAAACACATGATGTTTATATAGAGAATTAATATCAATCAAAAATTCACCCAACTTACTAGGGAAGAAACCAGCAGAATGATTAGACTATTTTTTTTTCATTTTTTCTTTATTGTCAAAGTGAGATACAGAGGCATTCCAGATTTATATGAAAGGCAGTGAGTACGTTTCTTGTTCTACTTGTTACTTCCTCCCTCATTTACCCCCACCCCTCCCCTTTCCCCTCTCCCTCTAAGAGTTGTACAGTTGGTTTATACCAAATGGTTTTGTAAGTGTTATTTTTTGAATGGTTTGTCTTTTTGTTCTTTGTCTCTTGATTTTGGTATTCCCTCTCCCTTCCCCAGTTCTAATACACATATAAACAGTATCCATGGTACTCAGATGTGATATGGTGGTAGCGGGTTACAGCCACAGGAAAGGAGCACAAGAGATGGAATAACTGTTTTTAATGCCGGTCCTAGGACTTGAACTCTGGACCTGGGCATTGTCCCTGAGCTTCTGTGTTCAAGGCTAGCACTCTATCACTTGAGTCACAGTTCCCCTTCTAGCATTTTCAGTGTTTAATTGGAGATAAGAGTCTCACAGAATTTCCTACCCAGGCTGGCTTCAAACCATGATCCTCAGATCTCAGCTTCCAGAATAGCTAGGATTACAGGTGTGAGCCACCAGTGCCTGGTGGTATAACTTTTAATCACAGTTTCTGGAGTCATTTTCCCCAGTTTTCAAATACTGCTTCCACTATTTACTAGCTATGAGAACATTGTCGGGCTAGGAATATGGCCTACTGGTAAAAGTGCCCGCCTCATATACACAAAGCCCTGGGTTTGATTCCTCAGCAGCACCACATATATAGAAAAAGCCAGAAGTGGCACTGTGGCTCAAGTGGCAGAGTGCTAGCCTTGAGCAAGAAGCCAGGGACAGTGCTCAGACCATGAGTTCAAGCCCCAGGACTGGCAAAAAACAAAACAATCTCTGAATGATACACAAAAACAGTATGAGCAATTTCCCATCTCTCCAATTATCTTCCTTCACTCTCACAGGAAAATCTCTTCTGTCTCTAGAACATTGTTTCCTATAACACTACTTTTCTTGGTAAGCATAATTAACTCTGTTAGTAGTCTTTTTTTGTCTGCACCATAGGTAACATAAATTGCCAATTTGTGATTAGCACAATTTACTAGTTATAGGTCAAGTGTAAGTTTCTTCTTAGTTTGGAATGTTTTATCCCTATTTTAGCCTGCTTTTTACGTGGCCAGTTTCTGGATGGGTCAAAGGCAGCCATAAATATATGTGAAAATGGAGCTAGGCAAACTGAGGGTGGAGTTGGGAGAGATGGAGGAGAAAGATAAAAATGGATAACATTGATCAATATGCATTGTCCTCACAAATTGATGTGATGAACTGAAACCTCTTTGTACAACCTAAGGATAATAAAAGAAAAAAAGAAATATTCCTATCATTTTCAAGAAAAGACAATTACATCTGGGGAAAAATGCCTTGAGAACTACCCAAAGTAATCCTGGGAAAATGTTTTGAAAGGACTAGAGAAACAATCGTGTTTTTAAAATCACACATGTGCCTGTGTACATGTGCACACCCACTCAACATGCATACACACAGACACAGAGAATGAATTCCCAGAAAAGACTGATTGAGTACTACAATTTTCATTTTCCATTGTGTGATCAAGGAAGAGATTAATCCTTACTAAGGTTTTATCCTTAATGAATTAAATTCTAGGGTTTTCTCTGGAAAAAAGGGTGTGATTATGCTTATAAATTTTATAATGGAAAGGGTTTCAGTGGTTAGCTCTATAGGTGACTTTAATTTTCTTTATTATATCTTTTATGTCAGAAATTTCAATAGTGCTCTTGTATTGATTTTATAATAAAATATGAATATATATTCTTTTGTTCTCGACTCCATTTCCTGGTGGAAATATATTCTTAAAGACCTACAAAACTTTTCCTGAAAGGAAAGAAAGCAATCTTAAATGTCTTATTTTTCTAAAGAATATGTTGCTTGATTATTTACTGTGTACTCATAAATTTCCTATCTATAGACATAGCTATGCCCTGGCTTCAGAAACAACCAAACAAAAATCTGCCAAATAGATTTCTAATCCCTAGACAATGTATTTGTCTGATTATAAATATTAAAATATGAGTATGCATGGACCAACAGCAGAGGAATTAGTTGACGATGCATTATTAGTATTAATTAATAAAAAAGACACAAAGGTAAATGACCCTTAAGCTTTGCAACCTGAAACAATGAACATTATTAATCATACAATTACTGTGGGTTAGGAATCTAAATACAGTCCATCTGGGTATCAGGTTTGTCAGGTGGAGGCAGCCAAGCTTGCAGCCAAGCTATCAGCTGTGGCTGCACTTTTATCTGAAAGCTTCATTGATGCCAGATTAACTTCCGAGCTCACTCATGTCATTATTGAAAGCTTGATCTCCAGCCATGTGGGCTTCTCTACAGGATAGCTGAAAGCTCTGATTTTCCCCAAGTTGGGTGATCAAAGAGAAAATGAGAGCAACCTAAGGTTGGAGCCATAATATTTTTATAACTGAATTTCAAAAGTGATGTCCTCTCGCTTCTGCCATGTTCTATCCATTGTAAGGAGTTACTAAATTTAAATTCATACTAAAGGGGGAGAAGTTACAAATGGTGATGAAGTACAGTTTATTGATGGCCATCTTAGAAGCCATCACAGATTTGGACAAATATTCAGTGAAAGAAGAAAAACAAGTTAACCAGAAATGGAAAGTAGACTACCTGAGAAGATATCAAACAAATGCAAAATTTAATTAAGGAATATTAATTGTATATACTCATGAAATACAATGTGATGTCCTAAAATACGAATAATGTGGATTGATTGATATCAAGCTGAATATCTAGTAACTCATTTATCTATTTTTTTTTTTTATAGATCCAAGACTAGAACTCCAACTCAGGACCTGATGCTTTCACTCATTGTCTAGTACTCCTCCAGCTGAGCCATGCCTTAAACCCTGTCTATCATTTTTAAGGTAAGGCACTTGAGGTTTACTTTCAGATATTTTTATATGAGAAATAAATTATTGACCCCAGTAAATAGATCTAAAAGTTATTCCTCCTATCCACTAGCAGTATAGAAGAGTTCTCTTTTTGTCCTTATCTTTACTTGTCCTTGTTATCTTTTTTACCTTTTTTTGTTGGTTGTGGGGCTTGGCCTTAGGGCCTGGGTACTGTCCCTGAGCGGTTCTGCTCAAGGCTAGCACTCTTCTACTTTGAGCCACAGTGACACTTCCAGCTTTCTGGTGGTTAATTGGAGATGAGTCACAAGGGTTTTCTTGCCTGAGTTGGTTTCAAACCTTTATCCTCAGATCTCAGCCTCCTGAGTAGCTAGGATTAGAGGCATGCACCACTGGCATCTGGCTTCTTTTTACTTTTTTGAGAACAGCCAGATGGTAGGTGGTAGTATTGATTTGTGTTTCCCTGAAGATTAGTTATGTTGGGCAACATTTCATGTCCCTGTTGGCCATTTGCATATCTTCCTTGGAAAAATGCCTCTTCGTGTCATTTGCTCATTTTGTAATTCAGTTGTTTAGAGGGAATTAGGGTTTGTGGGTATTTTTTACTATTGGACTGAATGCTTTCCTATGTATTACAAATATTAATTAATATGGATATATGGATTGCAAATGCTTACTTCCATTCTAATTACCTTCACTTCTATCACATCTCAGATTTCTCATATTTTCTTCTACTTGTCCTTCCACCTTCCAGTTGGTCCCTTCTTGTTCTGTAATTGTCCTCCTTCATGTATTTTTTGGATATAGTGATGATTGAACTATGGAACATGTGCATCCTACGCAAGCATTCTACCCCTTCAGTCATGCTCCCAGCCCTTTTTTGCTAGGGGGTGTGGGGGTGCATGTACACGCATGCGCGCGTGTGCATGCACACATTTGTGCTTGTCAGTCTTGGGACTTGAATGCTGAGTCTGAGCACTGTCCACGAGCATTTTTGCTCAAGTCTTGCACTCTACCACTTGTGCCAAAGCTCCATTTCTGGGGTTTTCATGGTTAATTAAAGATAAGTCTCCCACGGGCTTTCCTACTGGCCTGGGTTTCCTGCCTGGCATAAATTTGAACCATTATCCTCAGATCTCAGCTTTCTGAGTAACTAGGTTTACTGCTTGTGGTCTTTGACCTTCCTGGATTCCAAAATGGCTGCAAAGTGACTACAGAAGAGAATGGCTTAAAGGACGCAGGTACAAAAAGAAGGCTGGCATGTCTAATTTTATATTTTTTCAGTTAACTCATGGATCAGAAAATTCTAACACACACACATATATATATATATATATGACTATATGTATGTGGGTATACATGTATGTATACACTGGGTGTACTAAAAAAATTATATTGGGTGAAGTAAGCCAGCCTCAGAGAAACAAAGGGTACATGTTTTCTCTCCTATGTTGAAGTGAGATCTAAATTATAACTATGTGTGAAAACACAAAGACCACATGCATATTTACACAATCAAATTGACTAAAGAATAGTATATGAGATCCCACAGTGTTACTCCTTTGAAAAATGAATAGGCAGTTCAACAAAATGAATACTAGGAAGCTTGAAACGTGTCTGGACTGAGAACATTAGTCTGGACTGGGAAGACCAACAAAAAAAAAGAAGAATTGTGGGTGAATATAGCCATAATATTGAGAGTACATACATGAAGACTGACTAGAAAACTTGAGGTGACAGGTATGGGAGGGATAGATGGGAGGATTGGGGGGATGGTGGAAGGGGTGACACTTTTGAGATGCATCTTACACATGTTAAATAGAAATCTCTTTTGTGCAACTATTTGTTTTTTTATGACACAAAAACATTCACGTAATTTGCATCTGCCAAAGGTTTATTTGTTCAGCTAGTGCAAAGAAAACAATGAGCAAAAATTCTTCCTTGCCCCCAAGTTCCACTGATTTATTAACATCACCACTGTAATCATTTTCCTTTCTCTCTCCCTTTACTTCCTCCTCCAACTGCAGAATTCCTTGCCATTTCCATCTGGGAGGCGGGCAGGAGAGGGAGCCAAGTATGTCATAGCCAAGGAGGAGTGTCTACAGGATTGCTAGTATTAAAAGGGGAAATTAAAATCACTAAAGCACACGGAAAGGGAGACGAAGAACAGGAAGGCATTTCACAAGTGAAGTTGAGCCAGCTGAGCAGCAAAGCAGACTGGGACTAAGGCTTTCCTTGTCAATATCCTAGTGGCTGGAGATTCAAGGTAACTATTGATTTCCTCCTCCGTCTTTCCTTTCTAGTCCACTGCTTCTGGAATTCAGGAGCTTTTGCCTTTCGGGTGGGGGGGGGGGCGCGCCTGTCTCTGCCCTTTCTCTATTGAGAGAAGACTGCTTGTGAAACCCGCTGATTGGAAAAGCACACTAGAGATCCAAAAGCAGAGGGAGGCTTTTGCTGAGAAAGAGAACTGAGGAAATCCAGATGATATTTTATCATTTGGTTAATTACAAACATAAAACATCTGTACTAGCATTTCATTTTACTAGCAGACAAAAAGCTACAGATATAAGCTAGTTGGAATGAGAAGGGAACCCTGCTTAGAAATTTCTCCTACAAGTAGAAGAAAAACTATTCCCAGTTCTTAAAGTTGTTTTGTCTTTTTGTTTGTACTTTTAGTTCTGCTGTTATCTACTTTGATTTCTTGGATTTCCCTGAATTGAAGCAACATAAAAGGTGGGAGCCACATTTCTAGTTTAAATTGATGATTCCATTCTTATGAGTATATAGTTAGGATTGATTGATCAAAAGGAGGAGAGACAGAGACAGAGAAGGACCTTGACAAGAAGGAAAAGGAAGAGGGGGAGGAGGGGGGAAGGAGAAGGAGGAGGACAAAGAGGGAGGAGTAGGAAGGGGGGAGATAAGGGAAATAGAGAAGAGCAATTAGGATACCAGGTTTTCAGGCTTCATAAAATTGCAAATTGGTCATTTATAAACTGTCTGATTTCCTTAGAAAATCATTCTTTCACATTTTCAAGAAGAAATCACATGTCCTTATGAAGAGGGGGCATTATGGTGTGTTTGGACATATCTGATTTGCTTTTGATTTTTTTTTTTTTGCCTTAAACACATTGGTTCTTGGTTACAAGGAACTATAATTAGGAGGAAGAATATAATAGCAGAAAGAAGGAATGCATAAACTAGTTACTTTTCTACTATTTGCTTGAAATGTACAGCTCAGCTCTTTTGGGTGTGCAATATATAGCTGGGTTCAATTTTTTCATGTGGTTTAAGCCATTTGCATTACACATTGTCTTCTTTACCTCTCCCTTACAGGACTTTTATTTCTTTGATTTATTGAGAGCACCTAACCACAAGCCCTTATCAGCCTCTGGTTTGTGCAAAAAAGAGGATAAATGAGATATTTCATGATTCTTTAAAAGGCTATTACTCAAGCAAGCATTTCAAAAACTGAGGTATGGCTAGATTGAATGAAGTGATTTTTGCTTCACTGTAAGCAAAACCCGCTAAACCAAGAATGTTGGGATAGAGAAAGTGGAAAAAGGAAATATCAAAAGATTTTATTCATAAAAGAAACTTGCACATTTCAAATACATGGAAACAGATAGGGATTTTTCTGTTTGAGAGGTATGTCCTGCCTGACTTAATATATGACAGTAATAAGGGCTTTGTAAAATTAAGTTTCTTTCATTATTGGGAAAACTACCTTTTTATTTCTTTTCTTTTTTGCCAGTCCTGGGGCTTGAACTCAGGGCTTGGGCACTGTCTCTCACTTATTTTTACTCAAGGCTGGCACTCTACATCTTGAGCCACAGTGCCACTTCTGGCTTTTTCTATATATCTGGTGCTGAGGAATCGAACCCAGGGCTTCATGTATGCGAGGCAAGTACTCTACCACTAGGCCATATTCCCAGCCCTCTCTTTTTATTTCTTAAAAAAATAAGCAATGTCCTTTTGAGACACCTAGCTGTAAGTCATCTCATGAATAACTTTCAGAGTAAAATTCCTGTTTGTGTTTTAAACTGTTTGTGGTTGTGCCTCAGAGCGGTGGCAGCTGAAAGTTCCATGCAGTTTCTGTCCTGACTTTTCTTCACCAGTCTTCTTTCTCAAGAAATAAAGATTGTGTTTTCAGAAGTTAACTAAAACTTCCTTTGTAAATGTAAAAGGCAGAATCGAATACACAGCGTGACTTCTCAAATTGAATGTAACTCTGACTCACAGGATGTTAGACCCTCAGATGACCTGAGCAGAATAATTGCCAAAGCCAACAAGCTTGCTAAAAAGAAAAAAAAAACATACTCTTTACACTGATTATTTTTGGCTCCTTAATTGCATTATAAAATAATCTGTAAAATGGGGAAAATACATATTGGACTTTTGTTATTATTTTGGAAGGAATAAATGCACCTTTAAAAAATCAGGTCTGCAAAATCTAGTGCATGTATACTTCTTATTCATATAAATCTATTCCAAAGAGATTTCCATAAGTGGGTTTATATTTATATATTGCACTTTGGGGAAATTAATGAGATTAATAATATATTTGTTTGTTGATGATTTATTTGATATTTGTAATTATTACAAACTTGCTACTTGCCAGCTTCACAGTGCTGGAGATCCATAGTGATATAAGATTGTTTTGTATCTTAAGGTTTATTAGGCACAGTTGTGTATATATATATATATATAGAGAGAGAGAGAGAGAGAGAGAAGTGTTATATATTTATATATTTCTGTAAACAATACAGAAAATATATGTTCTATCTATGCTCTGATAAGTGCTCTAATAGAAGTATTTTTAAGCTGCAGCAGAAAATTAAAAATAAAGTTAAAGGGGAGTCTTCATTTTAGCAGAATCTCAGTGGATCATTATGAGACTTCTAGTGCCATAATCAACTCAGTGGAAAGAAAATTTTCACTGCTTTTCTTTAGACATGTATTAGATAGGAGAAATGCTGAAAAATATCAGTTTAAAAAATGTTCTTTTACTGGCTAAGATAGCCAGCCATCTGTTAAATACCGACTACATGCCAGGTAGTATGTTAAGTACTTTATATGCTTTACACTTTTCTCCTTATCTTATTAATACAGGTCGGGATAAGGAAACTGAGGCTCAGACAAATTAAGTAGTTTTCCCAAAGTTACCCACTTAGTAAGTGGTAGAGTTAGGATTCAAATCCAGACTTGCTAATTTCTTATATTATTCCACAAGAAGGGACAAGGAGATTGGGCATAAGTAGAGCAAAAATGAAATGAACATTTCAAGCAAGGGTAATGATAAGTTTAAGGCATATGGGCATAACAAATTGGATGAGTTTGATGAACTGGATCTTGATCCAGTGTGGCTAAATGGAGAGAATGTTGGGATTAAAGACAAAGCATGAGCAAGGCAAAAGTCCAGATTGTAGAATTTTTTTCATATACTTATATAACATGTATGAATTTCATTCTGTAGACAGTGAGGTATCTTTGACAAGGTTTATGCTGGGAAGGTCCGAATCTGTTTTACATTTTACTGAGATAATTCTAGTTGTGTGAAGGACAGATTAGTACGTGAATGAAGACTGAAAGCAGAAGTCCTATCAAGAATGATAATATTTACCTTGTTGGATTATTAAAAACAATGAAGTTATATGAAAAGGAGTTATAAGAAGTATATCATAAGTGCTTCATAAACGTTATATATTATTATTTATATGAATACTACTATTATTATATTATATAAAAGACTAGAAAAACAATTTAGTTAAAAAGCACTGAGGTTTCTCAAGTTTAATGTAGACATATGATGAAGACACTAATTTTACTAAGGTTCTGAGGTTTTCCTTGAAGTAAAGATGGATGTCAAAGAGGTGGATTAAGATTTGCAAAAGAGTCTGGTGCTATGGTTCAGACCTGTAATCCCACCTATTCAGATGGCTGAGATATAAGGATCTTGGTTCAAAAGCCAGCCCAGGCAGAAAATTCTTATCTTCAATTAACCAGCAAAAACTAAGAAGTACAGGTGTTGCTCAAGTGATAGACTACCAGTCTGAGATAAGGCCCAGGAAAAGTGCCCAGGATCTGAGTTCAAGCTCCAGCACTGGCATGTGCATGTGCACGTGTGTGTGCGCACGTGCGTGCACACACACACACACACACAGATTTGCAGGAGAGTAAAAGCAAAAAAGAAATGAATGTATCATGGGGAGGCAAGAATGAACTAACCCCCCCTTTTATTTTTACAGGTAAAGTACTCAGATATAATCAAAAGGGAGACTGAGTTTGGACACCAGCACAGCTACTTATTAGTTATAGGTCGGGCAAATATTTTTACCAGTTGTATGTATGTATGTATGTACGTATGTATTTTTGTTGGTCATGGGGCTTGAGTTCTGTTGTATGTATGTATGTATGTATGTACGTAAGTATTTTTGTTGGTCATGGGGCTTGAATTCTGGGCCTGGGCACTGTCTCTGAACTCTTCAGCACAAAGCTAGTGCTCTACCTCTTTGAGCCACGGCACCACTTCCAGTTTTCTGGTAGCTAATTGGAGATAAGAGTCTCCCAGTCTTTCCTTCCCCAGGCTGACTTTGAACCTCGATCCTCAGATCTCAGCCTCCTAAGTAGCTAATATTACAGGCATGAGCCACTGGTGCCTGGCTTATTATTTTTTATTATCTTTAATTAGTTTCACAAAGCAGTTTCAATTTGACATGTCAATTTAGTATCACAACACATCTTGAACAATGTCACCCTTTTATCATCTCTCTCTATGGGTTTATCATCAAAATATTTATTAGTACCCACTTAAGTCCTGTACAGTGTTAGATACTCTTATTATAAAAGAGAGAACGAGACTAGCTTTGTGGAGTTTTCAGTTCTAAGGTAAGAGGCTTTGATTTGATATATAAGCAAAGCAAAGCCACTAAAGATGGTTAAACAGGGATATGTGATAGCAGTTAGTCTGTTAACAGAATCTTGAGTGTCTTGGGTTGGACAAGGGAGCAGAAGAATGTGAATGGGTAGCAATGAGAGATAGACCAATTAGTATGTTCTCATCTCATATTAGCTCAGAATATGAAATGAGAAGTGACAGTAATAACAATGTATTACAGAAAATACAGCAAATGTATGATTTCTAGGTTTGTGAGAAATGTGAATAAGGAGGATTAATAAGACATTAAGATACCTCAGAGGTTTCTGAATTTCAAAATCAAATTACTGAGAAAATTATGGTAGTATTGACTGGGGGCAAGGAAAGGTTGGAAAATATAACTTGGCTAGGCTAGAAACATGAATCCAATTAAAAACTAAAAATTTGCCAAATACTTTCATACGCATAAAAGTAATTTGGGTGCCCTCAATTCAAGATGCTCCCGTAGCAGTCAGCAAGCACTTGCAATGTAAAATTAAAGTTTAAAATAGAGAAAGAGGCTAAAATTTGTAATTATAGAGAACATGTGTAAGAATGTGCATTTAGAAGAGAGAGTTGAAAATAATCTGGGTTTAATTATTGGGAATAGGAATGGTAAAATGTAGTTGATGTTACTTTTCAATTAGAAGCAAGGGATTCTATATATGAGCATCAGCATAATCTTCATAATTTTGTGCTGAGAGTAAAAAAAGAATGAAATATATAATAAAATGATGTATGTATCTACCTAAAACTATAAAGTACATTTTATATACTAAACTTGTCAGCCTGTATTAGAAGTATATACAGGAGAGAATGGAGTATGAGAATAACTTATAATTAAATAATAATCACAGAAAAGGGGCCTGGCATGAACTGTGATAACCTATCATGAACTCAGATGAAGGATTAGGTGACACACAGAATTCAGAGGGTCATTTGAGAAAAATTTGCAAGGGCTAAGGGTGTGATTCAGTGGTAAACTACTTGTCTAGGGTGTGAGAGGCCATAAATTTAATCTCCAGCACTTAGTTCAAAAGAAGCACCTGAATGTTGGTGGCTCATAACTTTAATCCTAGCTACTCAGGAGGCTGAGATCTGAATATCGCAGTTCCAAGCCAGCCTGGTCATAAAAGTCCACGAGACTCTTCTTATCTCTAATTAACTACCACAAAGCCAGAAGTGGAATTGTGGCTCAAAGTGATAGAGCTCTAGTCTTGAGCAAAAAAGCTCAGGGATAGTGCCCAGGCCCTGAGTTCAAGTTCCAAGACTGGTACACACACACATATACATTAAAAAAAAAGATTGCAAAGCCAAACCAAACCATCCAATGTTTTACTATGCTGTCATTCTCAAGTTAAACACAGACAGAAAAGGTTATGCTTTTGCTTGAATTTCTTGATATAAAGTATATATTTTAAGCATACAAGTTCATATGAACACAATTCTCATTTTGCAAACCCTTACTTTAAACCAATGTGTTTTGTTGTTTTTGCAGGTCAATATGGCCATGCCAGAAAAATCAGTTTGTACTAATCTAAGTGAGGATTCCAGTCATTTCCCTGAGATTATTGAACTTAATGTAGGTGGTCAGGTGTACATAACTCGATATCCTACTTTGGTCAGCATTCCTGGTTCCCTGCTCTGGGAAATGTTTAATGAAAGGAATTCTTGCTCCCTGATCCAAGACAGTAAAGGGAGATTCTTTATAGATCGAGATGGTTTTCTCTTTCGCTATGTGCTAGACTACATGAGAGATCTGCAAGTCATTCTTCCTGACCACTTTCCAGAGTGTGGTCGGCTCCAGAGAGAAGCAGAATACTTCAAGTTGCCAGAACTTGTCAAGATGTTGGCTCTTAAAATAAACAAGCTCAACTCATCTGGTAATGACCTATGCCAAACTGACCTAGAAGAGTTGTCCCCCAGCATTGACACTATGCTTAATCTCTCTTCAAGTAACACCATCCCAATTACTGGCCCTGATAACACCCTAGCTATGACAACAGCCACCAGTTCTGATCTCAAGAAGGCAGGCTTCATCACAATTGGTTATCGAGGCTCCTATACTCTGGGTCGGGACAGTCAAACAGATGCCAAATTCCGCCGGGTGGCCCGAATCATGGTATGTGGTAAGATCTCACTGGCCAAAGAAGTGTTTGGAGATACGCTGAATGAGAGCAGAGACCCTGATCGTCCTCCTGAGCGATATACTTCACGTTACTACCTCAAATTCACTTTTCTTGAACAAGCCTTTGACAAACTAGCTGATGCTGGCTTCCACATGGTAGCATGCAACTCCACCGGCACCTGCACTGTGACACATGACCAGACTGATGACAAGATTTGGACCTCTTACACTGAGTATGTTTTCTATCGTGCGTGACAGTTTAAAAGAAATCACCCAGAAAATACAAACCAATAGGCTACTCTTTTTCTCTCTTTTTTCTATTCTCATGCCAACTATGTCCTTTAGAAATACACATGCTAATCACTCTTAGATATTGAGTATAATTTTGAACAGTGACACTTCCTTCATCATAACCAGCTGAGTCTTTATTGGTATTATCCTTCTTACATGTCATCCCATTCTATGAAGAAGGCTTCCAACCTGTCGTGGATTGTAAATTGTGCCATTGAAGGGAAAGTATTTGATGTGTAGACATATGTACATACACATGACTCTAGACATAGAAACGTATTTATTGGGTGAAGACAGTTAAGTAGAGCCACAAGATTTAGTTGCTTGAGAAATACTGAGCCATGGCTTCCAAAGTGTTTCTCAACACCACACTTTAAACTTGCTTACTACACCTTGTTATTTGTATTTCTGTATTGCTCCTTCTGAGCTAGAGGTTACTATAGGAAATGTGAGTGCACTTTTTAAACTGTAAATACACACACACACACACACACACACACATTGCTATCATATTACCAGGTTTAGTGGATAAAATTGACAACAGTCCTCCAGGAGGTTCAAAGAAAGAACAAGTAATTGTAAAATTATCAATTACTTTTAATAGAAAATGTATAAAGAGAGAGAAATTACATAAGTAATTATTTCCAAGAATAAAAGGCTTCACGCTTAAATTGCTTTTACCTAAAAAGATAGAGAAGGCTAGTATCCTGGCTTTTACTCTGGCATAAGTACGTATGCCATTGTCAAAGACTATCCTAAGTATCTGCTTTATTCTTTAGAATTGAAATGAAAATTTGTGTAGGCAAGGGAAATGATCAGTAAGGATTGCTTTATGCAAATACATACATACATATATTTTAGTTTCATTTTCACTGGTCAAATAGTTGATGGACACATCTGCTGTTAACTTTTTTCTTGATAAGAAGCATGAGTGTGTGTGCACAGGTGCACGTGCATGTGCACCTGTGCATACACATTCGTTCATGTTTGTAATCTGCGAGTGGATATGAAAAAAAGGGGGAAAGGGAAGAGAACCAGAAAAACTTAAATAAATCAAAATTCATGTTTGGAACTCCTTATTGATGACTTTTTATTGCATAGCTTGAGAGCAAACAACCTACTATGAAGATATCAGAGATTTGAGACAAATTATTGGATTACTGGAGAGTGTGTGGCAAGTCAAGATCAAGAGGCTTTGCGAGCTCATTTTAGAGGATTTTTATCTCCTCTTTGAATAGCTTTAAAACACCCAAGTGATCAAATAGCCTTCTCTTTCTTATGTCCTTCCTTCCTTCCTTTCTTTCTTTCTTTCTTTTTTTTTTTCTTTAACACAAGCTTTGATTGTACTTTTGTACGTAAATCTTTTGATTTATTTTTCTGGAAGATTTCTTTGGGTTGCAAGGAGCTAAAAGCTACTTAAAGTGGCTTGAGAAAAATAAAATTGTGTCAGGGATGTGACCATATGGGTATGTTAAAAATCTACCTGTCCTGTTGAATCTAAATGGAAAAAAATGAGCTATAATTAAGTTTCAAAGAACCTGGGGAGCTGTCAAGAAGTGATATTCTGTCCTGTCACTCAGAGGCTACATGGATATTCTCTGATCATCTCCAGGGCCTGTTAGTTCCATATTTCTCTCTTCGTACATATTTCTCCCCACCCCAGCTTGCACCCAAACTAAACAGTCATATCAGCCCATTCTTTAGTGCCAGTTCTGGGGCTTGAACTGAGGGCTTGGGTGCCTTTCCCTGAACTTTTCGGCTCAAGGCTAGCACTCTACCACTTGAATCAAAGCTCCATTTCTGGCTTTTGGTAATTAGCTGGAGGTAAGAATCTCATGGACTTTCCTGCCTAGGCTAGCTTTGAACCATGATCCTTAAATTGCAGCCTCCTGAGAAACTAGGATTATAGGCATGAGCCAGTGGCACCCAGCTTATATAGGCCTTTTGTTGTTGGTCCTGGGGCTTGAATTGAAGGCCTGGATGTTGTCTCTGAGCTTTATCACTCAAGGCTAGTACTCTACCACTTTGAGCCACAGTACCACTTGTTTTCTAGTGGTTAATTGGAGATAAAAATCTCATGGACTTTCCTGCCCAGGTTGGCTTTGAACTGCAATCCTCAGATCTCAGCTTCCTAAGTAGCTAGAATTACAGGCAAGAGCCACTGGTATAGATATAATCTGCCTTTTAAGGAGCAAAAATTTGCAGCTATCCTCTTCATAGTTAACTACTTTAGTGACTTACTCTAATTCACGAGCTTAAATACGCCAGGCTTCTGTAGCTCACACTTGTAATCCTAACTACTCAGGAGACTCAAATCTGAGGGTCAGCAGTACAAAGCCAGCTCAGGTTGGAAGTTCATGAGACTCTTGTCTCCAACTAACCACCTAAAAGCCACAACTGAAGCCATGGCTCAAGTAGTAGAGTGCCAACCTTGAGCAAGAAAGCTAAAGGACAGTGTCAAGGTCCTGAGTTGCCCCAGTACTGGCACATACAAAAAAGAGAATCAACTTTGGTTTGAAACAGAGGTTGAATGAGCATTATTTGTGGGCAGCCAACCAACAGAAGGCAGTGAATAATATTTATGAATGAATTACTTCATATGCTTTCAAGCAATCCTGAATGGCATTCCAGTCTGCATCTACTATATCCTTTTGGTCATTGTATGATTGCTTTAAAAAATCTGCAGGTAGTTGTACAAAGGAGTTATCATTCCACAAAACAGTTTATGAATACAATGCATCTTGATCAATGTCACTTCTTTCATCATTCTCACCCATCCCTCCTAACCCACCCTTTCCTTCACTTTTCCTAATTTTGTAAGATATACATTGAATTTTTGAGTGAATGCTTTAAAAGTCAGTGGAACACCTACCCTAAATAAAAGGCAGACCTTACAGTAAATATTCATATGAACAGGATTCAATATTAAGCCTTTCTGGCCTTAAAATATGCGTTATTTGTGCCAGGCTGGGATCTGAGAATCACAGTTCAAAGCCAGCCCTGAGAAGGAATGTCTACGAGACTTTCATCTCTGATTTACCACCAAAAAGCCAGATTGGGCTATGGGTCAAGAAGTAGAGTGCTAGTCTTGAGCAAAAAGTTCAGGAACACCACTCAGATCCTGAGTTCAAGCCCTAGAACTGGCTATAAAAATAATATACATTGTTCATATTGTACTTGGGTAAATGGGGTGGACACTAAAATGATGAAAGGGAGTTGATGCCTAGAAACAAACTCAAAACAAATTCAAATTTGTTTCAGCCTATGTCTGAAGCCAAGACTCATGGCATAGCCTTATTTCTATCTCCCTTTGAGCAAGTTTTGACTTAAAGACTGAATTACCCAGAGTTGTTCCAGTAATTTCAGATTCTTTGAGGCAAAATACACTTGAGTTGGAACAGTAGTAAAACATGCTTTTTCAGAGTCAAATCTTGTCATAGAAGAAAATTTTGATGAATTTAAATCCCACTCCCAAATACTTAGATTTCTTACCTTTTCTTACACAGTCACCTTCCAATAGTAAAAATAGAAGGGGATTATTATGGGAAAACTAACAATTTGTTATAAAACTATAATTGTTTCACATAGTGATACTCACTCTAGAAGTAAATTTAGAGACTATGTAAACCAAAGCCCTTGCTTTACTGAGAAAAATGATTCCTAAGAAGGTAAAATTTAAGAAAGCTAGTGGTGAAATTGGGCCTAGAATCTAGATTTTTAGCTCATCCATCTCTATCTTCACTTTCTAACATACTAAAAACCTTATTGTCAAGCACTGTGATTCATACCTGTAACCCTAGCTACTCTGGAGGCTCAGATCTGAGGACCCAAGTTCAAAGCCAGGCCAGGCAAGAACGTCTGTAAGACTCTTATCTCCAGTTAATCACAGAAAAATCCAGAAGAGGATCTGTGGCTCAAGTGGTAGAGTGTTAGCCTTGAGAAAAAGTAGCCCAGAGATAGCACCCAGGTCCAGAGTTCAAGCTCCACGACAAGCAAAAACCAAAACAAAGCAACAACAAAACAACCCTTATTAACTGAAAAGAAGAGAAACAATCTATCATCTAGTATCTAGAACAATGAAATAACTTAATATCTGTTTCTTAAAAACACATACTTTATATGTGTTTTATAGATATAAATTATTTCACGTAGATCAATGTTCCAACAATTAGAATTTGTAGTATGAGTTCTGTTAGCAGAAATTTTCAAGACATTAGATTACCAGTTACTGAAAGGAATTAGGGAGAATATAAGAATATTTGGCCAAGCACAGAACAACCTTTTTTTTAAACCTCAATTTTGTGCTGGTATTAAGACTTGAACTGAAGGCCTGGACACTGTCCATTAAGGTTTTATCTTCTTCACCCAAAATTGGTGCTCCACAACTTGAGCCATAGCTTTTTGATTGGAGATAAGGGTCTCATGGATGTTCCTGCCTGGGCTGGCTTCAAATCTTGGTCCTCAGATCTCAGCCTCCTGAGTAGCTAAGATTACAGGTGTAAGCCACTGGCACCTGGTTTTAAACATGGCTTTACAGAAAAATGGAGTGGAGAATCAAGAATTCCTCCATATCCACCTATTTCCTGAAAACACAGTTTCAACATTATATTTGCTAGGAACAACAAACTAACATGGACTCATCACTATCACCCAAAGTACACCTTTGGGTTTGTATTAGGGTTAATGTAGTCCTGTGTATTTATCACAGTACTGTCATGGAGAGTAGTTTTCACTGCCCTCAAGGTCCCCTGTGCTCTACTTATTCATTCCTCTCATAGTGCAAAGAAGTTATCTATCTTTTTAATGTTGCCTACTTTTTGCTTTTTCTCATACATAAAACTGTTGGAACCATGTAACATTAAACCATTTCAGATTGGCTTCTTTCCTACAGTAATATGAATTTAAGGTTTTTCCATGGTTTTTCATGGCTTGATAATTAATTCACATCTCAACAATATTCTTATCCCTGGAATACCTGCAGGCTAAAAAATTGCTCATGATAGTACTCTTTTGAACCCCATTTCAAAGTTTTAAACCTTTTCACTGTTAAAATAAGGATCACCAATACATATTTGATCCTTGTTACAGTGATTTCAATCCCAACCTTTTCTATAGTTTCTGCCCTACCTTTTAATTGTGAAGAACAATTGTTCAAGACCTCACTAAACTCAATATATTCAAACTTATAATCTTTGCATCACTATCCTGTATCCTATCCCCAAGTTAAGACCTTAGCTAACTGCAGCTGCAGTCAGAAGCTTTTCCTGATTGTGCTTGTGGAATAACACTTTGTTTCTAATATTATTGCCAGTAGTTTTCAATTCAGAAACATTGGCAGTTTTAACAGCCTTGTTACTGGTTTTTTTATCCTCTGTTCTTCCTCTATCCCTCATCCTGTAATTCACCTTCCAATTGCTCTGGGAATAATCTTAAACTCTTACTTTTGCATGTGCTCTTCTAGTTGAATTTTTAAAATACATAGTTTCTTTGTTTCTTATTATTCTATCAAGAATATTCACATTTTTGTTCATATTTGTAATGCTTGCTGTATGTCTCCATAATACTGCTCTCTCTCTCCCTCTCTCTCTCACTTGCTCTCTCTCCCCCTCTGTGGTGTGTGTGTACTGGAACTTGAACTCAGGGCCTGTTGCTTTCACTTGGCCATTTCTGCTCAAGGCACTTGAGCCATACCTCCACTTCAAGCTTTTTTCTGGTTAACTGGCCTCTTCTGGTCAACAGACTTTTCTATCTAGTCTGGCTTCTCAACTTAATCTTCAAATCTCAGCTTCTTTAGTAGCTATGGTTACAGGTGTGAGCCATCGGCACCTAGCTAATATTGCTATTTCTACTCTTACTGTTTCTTGATGAAAATAGCTATACTTATTATAACTAGGTAGTCAAAATTTCAGGAAGAATTCACAGCTCAACAACATTTTTGTGCCTTGTATACTGCAAGCCATAAAATTCTTCAACTCAGTAATCTTCTGTTCCTCAAATCAAGGAAAACAATCATGGAAGGGGAAAAAAAACCACCAACACTTAGTATAATCTAACTTTTTAAACATGTTAAAAAATAAACACAGTATAATATTTATCATTTTAACCATTCATAAGAATAAATTCAGTAGCATTAAAATGTTCTAGAAGAATCTGTACACAAAGCTTTCTATAATCCTCAACAAAAACTTTATACTCTTTAATTAATACCTCCTCTTTCTGCTGCTGCTTCTTCCCGCCCCCCCCCCCCCTTAGAAGCCTACATGGTCTTTCCATATTTAGCTATTCTAGGTACTTCATGTAAGTGAAATCATCCACTATTTCTCCTGGATTATTTCACGAAGCATGCTATTTTCAAGGTCCATCCATGTTGTAGTATATATCAAAATTTTTATTTATCGTTATTATTATATTAATTTGTATAATATTTTATTTTATATATAGGACACATTGTGTTTTTTTTTCTCATCTGTTGTTGAATATAGGTGGTATCCTTTCCTCTAATAAGTAATACTGCTATAAACATTAGAACATTACCATGCAGATGTTCAAGTCCTGATTTCAGTTCTTTGGGATATATACCTAGAGGTGATGTTCTGGATCATATAGTAGTTCCATGTTTAACCTCTTCAGAAACTGCTAAACTGATTTCCACAGTAACTACACCATTTTACATTTCCAGCAGCAATGCATGAAGGTTCTAATTTGTCCACATTTCCCTTACTTATACTTGTTAATTTCTTTTTTTTAAATGTCTTTTCTTAATTTAAGCTTCCTAAGGGACGTGAAGTAGGATCTTGTCGAGGTCTCTAGCCTCCCCCGCTCTCCTGACCTGCGGGAGAGACGGGAAAACACGCCCCAACCGGATGAGCCAAGAAGAGGAAAGGGTTGACGGACTGCCCACACCCAGCCCCCCTTTTACCAGAGGACAAACAGACAGTCTGGGAGCCAGTCA
This sequence comes from Perognathus longimembris pacificus, assembly GCF_023159225.1. Lineage (NCBI taxonomy): Eukaryota > Metazoa > Chordata > Mammalia > Rodentia > Heteromyidae > Perognathus > Perognathus longimembris. The sequence continues at coordinate 74,408,827 of NC_063188.1, read as the reverse complement.
GTGCTAAGTCTCACTTTATTGGGAGGACACCACTCTTAAATGGGTCAGAGAGCAGCGGAAAGGGAGGGGTATGTGCACCTACATAGGGGCTGTGAAGGGACGCCTGAACTCTCCGTCAAGGGCGGAGGGACCAATCCTAAGAGGTGGCCTAATTCTATGTCACAGCCACAGGACCGACTCTGGGTTCACCTCCAGGCGCCATCTTGGCCACACGTGGTTCCAAGGCTGGGAGGCGGGGCCAGCTAGAACCGCTTGTAACAGCCATGGGCCCCAGGGCTGGGAAAACAAGTGGGGCCAACTAATTGCCTCTTAATAATGCAAGGCATCCAGGCGTGCCCCACAGGATCTCATTTTGGTTTTAATTTGCAAGTTCCTGAATGGTCGTTGTTGGTGAACATGCTTTCATGTACTTACTGATCATTTGTATATCTTTAGAGAAATATCTGAGTCTCTTGCCCATTTTTTTAATTTTGTGTTGTTGTTGATATTGAGTTATAGGAATTCTTTGTGTATTCTGAATGTTAAACTCCTATCGGCGCTATGAAGTAAAATTACTTTCTTCTATTTACTATATTGTCTTTTTGTTTTCTTCACTTTTTTTTTTTTTTTTGGCCAGGCCTGGGCCTGGGACTCAGGGCCTGAGCACCATCCCTGGCTTCTTCCCGCTCAAGGCTAGCAGTATGCCACCTGAGCCACAACGCCCCTTCTGGCCGTTTTCCATATATGTGGTGCTGGGGAATCGAACCAAGAGCTTCATGTGTAAGAGGCAAGCACTCTTGCCACTAGGCCATATTCCCAGCCTGTCACATTATTTTTTATAAATAAAATTCTTCTTTTCGATGAAGTCCAATTTTATCTATTATTTTCTTTTCTTGCTTGTTCTTTGACTATATAAGTCAGTCTTTTGTAAATATATTTTTATTATCATGTTCCCCTTCCTCATATGCTTAAAATAGTTTGGTTTGGCTCCACAGACCTAAGGAAGGATAAAGGTCAAACCTTATTATTACATGTTGGTGTGGCTCTTCCTGGCGTCAGAAAACACTGAAACTAAAAATAGAGAAGAAAGCCAATAAAACAGAATACTAGAAACTCAGATTCAAAATCTAGAAGGCATGAGATCATTGTTAAGTCTCTAACCTTACCTAGGCAAAAAATTATTGCTTCCATTTATACATGAAATTATCAATGCCCAGAGAAGGTCATTTCAATAAATATACTTTTAGTTTTACTTACCTTTAAAGTATTAGACTGGGCAACACACACTAAGTGAAATTTCTGAAGGCCACATGGTTATTATTTCAGAAGACTAGGAACTTGTTTGAAAACTTTTGACAATTTTCCAGGAAAATTTTAGTAATAGTTCCTAGTGTTACTTTCAGCCATGTAACATCTGACAAAAAGTTGGGTAATGCTTTATTGGTTTCTTTCGTTGCTGCTATTATGAATAAACTAGAGATGATCTTTCATTAAAGACCTCAAGTTAATGTCTCACCTGGCTACTTTGTCATTGTCAGTCTAGCTTACCAATCTGAACTTCGAAATTCTCTTTCTATAACTACAAACTCCTACTTCCATCCTTTCTTCTTTAAAGAAGACTTTTGATACAACAGTTTTATTTTGTCACTGATAATTTCTATACTATTTTCCTAATTATCATTGACTATCTTTTATATACTAGATGTTTAATAGACATTTTCATATTGAATTCTTAAAATTCCTCTGAGGTAGATATTAGCCTTTGAGGATAAGGAAGTGACAAAATCAAGAGAAAGCAAGAAACTGAAGGATATGTGTTTTGAACTTGAATCTGACTTGAGTTCCTAATTATTCTTTTCATGTTTATTTTTATTACTGCTGGAGAAATTGCAAGGTGAAATTGACATTTTGTATTTAATTGTCATTCCAAGGACTTCTGTTTTCCAGTCTGACATAAGAAGTTTAGATGGAGTCACTCTCTTTCTCACAATATTTTTTTAGCCAATGAAACTGATAATGTACATCTCTTTAGAGCCATCATATTATTGACATTACAAGACAGTTTTCTCTAAAATCAAAAACCTAGGCAAATACAGATAATAGCAACCAAGTAGAGCAAAAACCTCTGTCAGAACCAATACCTGGATAGGAAGGCTTCAACTAATTGACAAGCGCAAGAAGTTCAATGTGAATCTCTTAGTTTCAGAGTTCAAAACTTTACAGTGTGGGTACCAATGTTATTCTGGTTTCATGGCCATTTTTACATTTAGTGGTCTTTTTTATTTATTAAACAAAATTTTTTGACAAGGTGTTGTGGAAAAGGGGTACAGTTACATAGTACAGCAGTATGTACATTTCTTTTTTTTAATTTTTTTTATTTTATATTTTTTTGGCCAGTCCTGGGTCTTGGACTCAGGGCCTGAGCACTGCCCCTGGCTTCTTTTTGTTCAAGGCTAGCACTCTGCCACTTCAGCCACAGCGCCACTTGTGGCCGTTTTCTGTATATGTGGTGCTAGGGAATTGAACCCAGTGCCTCATGTATACGAGGCAAGCACTCTTGGCACTAGGCCATATCCCCAGCCCTGTACATTTCTTGTGTTATCTTACACCCTGTTTTTCTTTCACTTCCCTAGGTCAGGTAGACATATATACAATACACAACATGCCAAGAAAATATACAGTAGCCACGTGGCCTACAACAAAGAAAAGTCGCCTAGTTCTTTAAATGTAATGTCTACAATAGATAGTATGCCAACAATAGTCTTATATGAATGTACATACATAACTTTTGAGCTATTGTGATCCACTGAGAGGTCAATTTTTGACCTTTATATGTTGAGTAGTTGTTTGGTTTTAGTTACATAATGTAGGGTCGCTGACCCAAACCTATGGAAAATACCATTTGACAAGAGGTTTTGGGTTTCACAGACCTGGTCTCAACTGTCTCCTCGTCAGACCATCTTAACAGTCATATATCAGGGAGATCATCCCCCTTTGTTTTCTGTGTTCTAGGCTTGTGTCGCTCAACATTATTTGTTCAAGTTCTGACCATTTCCCTGCAAATAACAATATTCCACCATTCCTAATCGCTATGTAGTATTCCATTGTGTATAGGTACCATATTTTTTGGGTCCATTCATCTGTGGAGGGCATCTGGGTAGAATCCATATTTTGGCTATTGTGAATTGTGCAGCGATAAACATGGAAGTGCAAATGTCTTTTTGATATCTTGGGACCTGTTGTTCAGGATAGATGCCTAGAAGTGGAATGGCTGGGGCATAGGTAGGTCTATATTGAGCTTTTTGAGAAACCTCCATACTGTTCTCCAAAGTGGTTGTACTAATTTGCACTCCCACCAACAATGGAGAAGGGTTCCTCTTTCCCCGCACTCCCTACAGCATTTGTTGTTGCCTGAGTTCAGAGTATAGGCCATTCTAACTGGGGTGAGGTGGTATCTCAGGGTTGTTTTTATTTGCATTTCCTACCAGGATGTTGAACATTTCCTCATGTGTTTCTTTGCCATTTTTATATCTTCTCTTGTGAAGTCTCTCTTTAGCTCCTTTGCCCATTTCCTAATTGGTTTACTGGGCTTGGAGGGGCTTAGTTTTTTTAGTTCTCTGTAGATGATGGATATTAGGCCTTTGCTGTTACTGTGCTGGTAAAGATCCTTTCCCATATGGTTGGCTGTCTTTCTAGTTTGGTGGCTATGTACTTAGCTGTGCAGAAACTTTTTATTTTGTAGTACTCCCATTTGTCGAGTCTCTCCCCTATTCATTGTGCCCCTGGGACTCTATTCAGGAAGCTCCTTCCTGTGCCTATAAGTTCTAGCGTCTTTCCTACTCTGTCCTTCAGTAGTTTCAAGGATTCAGGTTTGATATTGAGGTCCTTGATCCATTTTGAGTTGATCTTGGTGCATGGTGATAGGCTTGGGTCTACTTTGAGTTTTCTGCATATGGCTGCCCAGTTCTCTCAGCACCAATAGTTGAAGAGGCTATGTTTATTCCATTGTATGTCTTTAGCTCCTTTATCGAATATCAGCTGACTGAAAGAGTGCGGTTTTATTTCTGGGTCTTCAATTCTAATCCATTGGTCTTCCGGTCTGTTTTTATACCAATACCAGGCTGTTTTTGTTATGATGGCTCTATAGTAGAGCTTGAAGTCTGGTATTGTGATACCTCCTGCACTGCTTTTTTTTGCCCGGAATTTCTTTGGCTATTCTAGGTCTTTTGCTGTTCCATATGAATTTTATGGATTGGTTTCTCTATTTCCGTGAAGAACGTAACTGGGATTTTGATAGGGATTGCATTGAATTTGTATAACAATTTGGGCAACATGGCCATTTTCACTATATTGATTCTGCCTACCCATGAGCATGGGAGGTCTTTCCATCTCCTTGTGTCTTCTTTGATTTCCCTTATTAGATTTTTATAGTTCTCATTAAATAGGTCCGTCATGTCCTTGGTTAGGTTGATCCCTAGGTACATTATTTTTTATTTTTTGGCTAATGTAAATGGAATTGTTTCCATAATTTCCTTTTCTGCTTGTGCATTGCTGGTGTACACAAAAACTGATGACTTTTGTGGATTGATTTTGTATCCTGCTACTTTGCCAAAATGGTTTATTAGATGTAGGAGTTTGGGGACTGAGTTTTTGGGGTCCTTCAGATATAAGATCATGTCATCTGCGAATAGGGATAGCTTGATTTCTTCCTTGCCGATGTGGATCCCTTTGATGTCCTCCTCTTGCCTTATTGCTATGGCCAGGGATTCCAGCACTATGTTGAAAAGAAGTGGGGAGAGTGGGCATCCTTGTCTTCTTCCTGAGTTTAGGGGAAATGATTTCAGTTTCTCTCCATTTAATATGATGTTAGCAGTTGGTCTGTTATATATGGATTTTATTGTTTTGAGTAATGTTCCATCTATTCCTGTTCTCTCCAGAGCTTTTAATAAGTATGGATGTTGTATTTTGTCAAAGGCTTTTTGGGCATCGACTGAGATAACAATGTGATTCTTGATTTTAGTTCTATTGATGTGGTGAATTACATTGATTGATTTATGGATGTAGAACCATCCTTGTGGCTGTGGGATGAAGCCTACTTGGTCATGATGTATAATTGTCTTGATCGGTTTCTGGATCCTGTTAGCTAATAGTTTATTGAGGAGGTTTGCATCTGTGTTCGTCAGTGATATTGGTCTGTAGTTCTCTTTTTTTGTTGGATCTTTGCCTGGTTTGGGAATAAGTATGATATTAGCTTCATAGAATGAGTTTGGGATTTCTCCCTCTGTTTCTATTTCATGTAAGAGTTTGAGGAGTATTGATATTAGCTCCTCACTAAAGGTTTTATAGAATTCCTTGGTGAATCCATCTGGGCCTGGGCTTTTCTTTGTGGGGAGGTTCTTGATTACCTCCTATATCTCACTGTAAGTTATTGGTTTATTTAGTTGATTTATTTCTTCTTGGTTCAGTTTGGGCAGTTTATACTTCTCTAAGAATTGATCCATTTTTGTAAAATAATTGTTTTTTTGTGAGTAGAGGTTCTAGAAATAGTTCCTTATGGTTGTTTTAATATCGTGTATACTTGTTATTGTTCCGGTGGAGTCCCTTATTTTACGTATATGAGTCTCTTCTCTTCTTTTTTTTTTGTAAGTTTTGTGAGGGGTCTGTCAATTTTATTTATTTTCTCAAAGAACCAGCTTTTAGTCTTATTTTTTGAATCATCTTTCTATTTTCAATCAGATTTATCTCTTCTTTATTTTTTGTGATCTCTCTCCTAATCATTTTAGATTCGATCATTTCTTGTTTCTCCAGTTGTTTTAGTTTCATCGTGGGGTTATTCACCTGCTCTGTTTCCATTCTTTTAATGTGAGTTGGGGGTGATGATCTTGCCCCTCAATACTGCCTTATCTGTGTCCCATAGGTTTCTTTGTGATGTGTTTTCATTGTCATTGTGGCTTATGAATTCGTTAATTTCATCTTTAATTTGGTCTGTGGCCCAAGTGTTGGATAACAGTGTGGGGTTTAGTCTCCGAGAATGTGTATAGCTTCTGTGGTAACCGTTGTTATTGTGGTTTACCTTTAATCCACTGTGGTCAGATATAATACATGGGATGACGTCAATACTTTTTTATTTGCTGAGGTTCTTTGTGTGGGCTATGACATGGTCTACTTTGGAGTATGATCCATGGGCTGCTGAGAAGAAGGTGTATTGGGTCTCTGTATGGTGGAAGATTCTGTATAGATCTGTCAGATCCATCTGTCTCTTGGACAGAGTGGGGTATTAAAGTCTCCCACTATGATTGTGTTTGGGTCTATCTTGTTCTGTAGTTCTGTGAGTATTTGCTTGACATATGTAGGGCCTCTTTTGTTCGGTGAGTATACATTTATCACCGTGATGTCTTGATTCTGGATTTTTCCTTGTATTAAAATGCAGTGACCTTCTTTATCTTTTTAAGTTGATTTTAATGAGAAGTCCATCTTGTCTGAGATCAAGATGGCTACTCCTGCTGTTTTGGTAGGTGCATTTCCTTGGAAGATCTTGCTCCATCCTTTCATTCGGAGCCTGTTTTTTTCCCTTTCTGTAAGGTGGGTCTCTTGTAGACAACAGATGACAACTTTTTGTTTGCGGATCCATTCTGCCAGTCTGCTCCTCTTTATTGGAGAGTTTATACCGTTAATATTCAAAGAGATCAAGGATAAGAGTGTTTTTTCTCCTTCCATTTTCGTGTTGGGCTGTTTTTCATCTTTCTTTTCTTGTCTTTAGTGAGCTGCTCTTTCTGTTCGGCTGTGGCTATTGTAGTTTCTTTCTGTTTCTTCCTGTGTGTCCTGTATGGTTTCTGTTGGGTGGGAGTCCCCTCTTAGAATTCGCTGTAGGGCTGGTTTTTTTCACATACTCCTTTACATCCTCTTTGCTACGGAAAGATCTGGTTTTCCCCTTGAATATGGACTCCAGCTTCGCTGGATATTTTATTTTAGGTTGGCAATTGTTGGCTTGTAGGACCTGGATGGTGTTCTTCCATTCTCTTCGTGCGTGGTAGGTTTGTGTGGAGAGGTCTGCTATTATTCGGATCCTCTTCCCATTGTAATAAATTTCGTTCTTCGCTTTGGCTGAAATCAAAATTTGCTCTTTATTCTTGAGATCTGAAGTCTTGAATATTATGTGCCTTGGCGTGGCTTTTCTAGGATCTGGTCTGCCAGGTGTCCTATAGGCTTCGGCTGGATGGGTTCCCTTGTGAGATTGGGGAAGTTTTCTGCGATCACTTTATTGAGAATATTTTGAAGCCCTCTGCTCTGGTATTCGGCTCCTTCTTCTTTTCCAATTGTGTGCAGATTATATCTCTTGTCTTTGTCCACTAGCTCCTGGATTAGTCTGCCCTGTTTCTTTACTGTTTCTTGGAGTGTGGTAATTTTCTGGTTCTTATCGGCTGCATCATCATCCAAGAGAGAAATTCTGGCTTCCCTATGGCCAATTCTTTGTGCTGTGGATTCAAGTGTGGAGTTTATGGATGTCCAAGAGGTATTTATGGTTGCCAGATCAGCTCTGATCATGGAAATCTCTTCCTTTAAAGAGTTGTATTTTAAATCTATTTTTTCATGCATTTCACTTCTCAGGATGTTAAGGTCTTCTTTGATGGAGGTTTGCACTGTATCCATTTTTGCTTCCATTTCTGTCTTGGCTTCCTGAATGTCCTTCGAGACTTCCACTCTGCACTCCTGGAATTGTTTTCTGACTTCGTTTCTGACTCTTTCCATCATTTCTGTTAGCATAGCCTCAGTTGTTTTTTTATTCTCCATCTCCACTTCAGTCGTGCTGGTTTTTGGAGCTGGTTAGTTGACTTGCCCTTTGATGAAATTTGTTATATTTCTTTGTGATTTGTGCATCTGGAGATCTGAGGGTGGCTTCCCTGGTTTGGCTTTGTGCTGGTTCCTGCTGGTCCGTCAGTGGGAAACTTGTTTGTGTCCTGGCTCTGGGTTTGAGTTTGGCTGTTGAACCTTACTGCCCAGTGGGTGAGCGTGCTCGGTTGTTGCCAAGGTGGTCACCCTCACTGCACTTAGGGGTGGGTAGGTTCTGTGTCTTTCTCTGCAGGATAGTGTCCTGCTGCTGTGTTGTGCTGACCCTAGCGTGTCCCTGGTGGGGGTTTGCTGGTCGCTGATTCAGTGTGGTGTGGAGGCTTTTCTCTTCTTCGGTTCTTTTTTCCACTGGGTGCCTTGGTCAGAGGAGCTCACCTCTCAGATTGAGAATTGCCGCTGAGAGGTGGCTTGCCCCCGTGTGCGGAGTGCATCTACCACAGGCGCTGCTGCTGGGGCGCCCTGCCCGCCTGTGTGGCGCGCCTATCAGAGCAAGCGCTGCCATTGAGGGCCCCTGACACCTGTGTGGCGGTGTTGCAGCTTGCCTGCTTGTGTGCTCCTGCAGGGGGTTGGGCAGACGATCCTCCTGCTGGAGGACTAGCACGCTGGCCCACGCTGGCCCTCCGGGGGGCACGTGTGTGTGCACTCTAGTGCTTCCTTTGGGGGCGTGTTGACCCGAGTTCTTGGAGAGTGCTTGTGCCCTCTCGCGAATTTGCTGTGGGGGGCGGTATGAGTGGGCCCCAGTAGGATCAAGTGTCCAGGCGCGGGTTGGTGCTCACAGACTGCGCCTCTGCTGTGAGAAGGGCGTGTGATCGGACCCAGATGTCCCTGCTGGGCTGGTATTGTACACCCTCGAGTCTGTGGTTGTTGTTCAAAAAGACCATGAGGACCAGGAGCCTCAGGTGGGGCTTCCAATGCCTACCAGACCCCGGGCCCCTGCTGGGGAGGGGGCGGGGCCAGTGTGGCCAGGTTCTGGATCCTCTGCTGGGGGGTTTGGGGGGGATGCCTTGGCATGGCTCCTTTGTTCCCTCGGGGTAGGGAGGGAGCTCTAGCTTCTTTGTAGATTTTGGGTCTCTGCTAGGGCTGGTCTCCCATTTGGGGGGGGGCAATGGGGAACTTACTGGTCCTGGATTGTGTGTGTGTCCTGCGTTGCTGTGGGCTTTTCGGGGCTGGGTGCTGCGGTGTGGTGATCAAGCATTTGGTGGTGGTGGTCCCAGCACTCCCCGTCTGCGCTGCCCGGTTCCCGGCCACTCGGTCCTGCGCCGACTTCTGTCTCAGACAGTCTGCGCTCCATCTGGGGTCCATGGAACTCCTGGCATGACTTTTTGGCTGTTGCTTCTCTGGTGGCTGAAGGTCTGTGTATCCGCTTTCCGGTGCTGGGTCCCCTTTTCCAGCCTGGCCCTGTTTGGGTCAGGGTCAGCAGGTGGGAGGAGGGTACCCCGGAGATTTTCAGGCTCCATGTAGGTTATAGGCTCTTCATTTTTTTTGTTTCCTGTGTTTCTCTGTTGCTTCTCATTGTTGGGTTTGCTGGGTTCTTGATGGGGTGTTGGGTGCTGGAGTTCCCAGCTCGCTATTCAGTTGGAGCGAGTTGGGGTACCTCCTTACTGTGGCGGTGCCATCTTCCCTCTTTAGTGGTCTTACCACCTTCTCAGAGTAATAGAAAAAGCTCCTCTTGTTTCCTGTTAGAGGAGGAGGAAAATAACCATTTGAAATATGCCCAGAACATATTAGTCACTGTAACAAGGCTTCAACATGTCTAGGGGAAAACATATCTAGGACTAACTGACTTTGAGAAAGAGAAATACTCAATTTCAGACCTAATAAGATTTATGTCTCATCTCAGTAAGAAAGAGAAAATTAAAATTCACAACTGTTTGAGCCTTGGGATACCAGCTTGCTAAAAGATTGAGACCTGGGAACTGAAGTTATTTGAAGAAGCCACATCTGTGTTGAAGATTCTGCAGATTGAGTGACAATTAGGAATTCATAGTTGTGGAAAGATGGAATGTTATGGAACAAAAGCCAAAATATCTTGTAATATTATTATTCTGCTTAATAGCCAATTACTGCTACCCTCTGTGTCTGACCTAATGTCTTTATTAGGTAAATATTTATTAGGTAAAACTTTAAAAAATGTACTATAAAACTTGGTTGATTAGTAGATTCTACCAACCCTAAAGCTAAGAATGTTTACAAGGTAACATAAGAAATCTACACCAGAGATTTTCCTAATTCCCCTTATCTTTACTTTGTTGTGCTTTATCCCATTTACCTGATGATCTACCAATGTACTTGGTAAGTACATTGTTTTATGACTTCTTATTTTTCTGTGACTATAAAAGTTTGTTTAACCTTTTATACCACAGAACATGTTATTTAGGATAATACAAATTAATGTTCCTGGGTCATAACCATTCAGAATTGGCCCAGAATAAATTATCTCTTATTCCCTTTGGAGCAAGAGCTGTGTTTTGTGTCAACAAATCTAATCAGAAAATTATAGAATACTACCCCTATCTACTTACTATCTAGCCATTAAACAAGTAGGGCTTCTGCTTTAAAATGGGGGAAGACAACTGAAATGTACATCTCAGTACTTATTAAAATTATAAAATATTGGAAGAAATAGAGAAATATGTCAGAAGATGAAAATACCTCCTATGTTTATGGACTCCAGAATTAATATTGTGAAAATGACTATATTATCAAAAACAATCTACAGACTAAATGCAAGCCACATAAAAAATCCCAATGTTATTGTTCCTCAAAATAGAAAAATTAGTCCACAAATTCATATGGAAGCATGAAGACCCTGAATAGCTAGACGCAAGGCTGGGAAAAGCAGAAATGCTAGAGGGATCATAATAGAGTTATGCTACAGAGCCATAGTCACAGCCTGACAGTGGAATGAAACAGAAATGTAGATTAATAGGAGAAAACAGAGATCCATACTATTTCACACACACACACACACACACACACACACACACACACACACACACACACACAGAAATTTGATTTTTGACAAAAGAACCAAAAACATTCATTGAAGAAAAGTCAGTCTCTTAAAAAATAGAGTTTAAAATACTGGACATTCATGTGTTTATGGTATATAAAATACCATGATGAAGCCTCTTTGAATAATTAACATGAATTTTAACAAAAATGAACATAGGAAGGTGAAGCATATAATTTTTGGGATTGGGTAGTACTGGGAGGGGAGAAGACAAATGGATAGAGAGAGAGGGTGAATGCAGTCAAAATACATGTGTGAAAAATAGAACAATGACACTTGTTGAGATTGGTTTGAGAAGGAGGAGGGATTAAGGAGAGTATTTGAGAGGATGCATCTGATTACAGTACATTTATGCACATATGAATATGGAAAAATAGAGACATGTGGCCTCTACTATCTGACAACAAGGAAATAAGGGTCTCAGCCCTATAATTGCAAGGACCTAAATTGGGCCAACAATCTGAAAGAGCTTAGAGGCCGACTTTTCTCCAGAGACTGGAGGAAAGACATAGAATTTTAAACTATGTCCTGATTTCAGCTCTAGTAGACATTATTAAACAGAAAGTTCCAGCTGGGTCATTCTTTACAGAGAACTTTGATTTGAGGAACTGTGAGATAATAAAGGTATGTTGTTTCAACTTCTAAATTTGTGGTAATTTGTCATAGAAGGAATAATTAGTTAATATAGTTAACAACCACGTATATTCAAAAACTAGTATGCATAATTTGGAAGATTAATGATCAAAATAAAAGTTATGCAGGAACTCTATAATTTATTTGAAACTTGTCTGCAAACTTAAAAATACTCTAAAATAAAAAAGATTGTTTTATGGAGAGAGACATGGTGGGTGAATAGTCATTATATTCAATGTACATATATGAAAATGGAGCCACATAACTTGGGGGGAAGAGTGGGTTTGGAAAAGATGGGGGAGAATGATGGAAAGATACATTGTACTTATAAACTGATTTGTTGAGTTGAAATCCTTTTGTACAACTACTTAATGATAATTAAAATTTAAATGAAAATGTTTATTTTAAAGATAAGAGGTTCTGGAAGCCCGTCAAGGAAAGAGTTCACATCCCCCTCCCCTAGCTCAAAGTAATCTGTGTATAAGAAGATCAGGTGACTTTATCATTGAACATATTACAGCTAATTTCTGCTTATCAGAGTGAAGTAGCTCATCATTTGTTGTTGTTGTTGTTGTTCTTGTGTGTGCTGATCCTGGAGCTTGAATGCAGGGGGGAGGGGGCTTATCCCTGAGATTTTTGTGCTCAAGGATAGTGCTCTACCACTTAGCCATAGCTCCATTTCCAGTTGTTTGGTGACTAATTAATTGGAGATAAGAGTCTCATGGACTTTCCTGCCCTGGCTGTTGTGAACGGAGATCATCAGATCTCAGCCTCCTTAGTAGCCAGGATTACAGGCATGAGCCACTGGCACCAGGCTGTCATTACTTGTTTTTGAAAATTTTTTTCACTTTAGGATATTTTTTGATTTATAAGTTTTTAATAAATCATATAGTTCTCAAATAACCTGTACCTGTTTCTCCATATTATTCTCATCTTACATTAAGATAATATATTTCACATTAGTAGCTCAATATTGTTGCATTAACTAAAGCCCATTCTGAAGGAGCACAGTAAATGTTATCATTAAATATGATACTCTGACATATTTATCTGGAACTATCTGGAACTTAAACAAATTCAGAATCAGTGAAGGCAGGAAAAGTTTTCAATGGCCAATAGTAACATACAATTTTTTCCTTTGGAAATTTACATTAATAACACCTGAAAGAGAGTCACTCAGGGACAATTATTTCACCTGAGAGATTTTTCTGTAAAACTGCAATTTTTAAGTCACCATATATTCCCTCCCCTCTCCTTCCCAAAATTTGCCTCAAATGCCTATTTTCTGTAGCTCAGGCCTCTTCCTTGACTCTCAGATTTTTGTGCATGCAAGGACAGCTAAAATAGTTGTCTCTTGTTAATCTATTTTGTCTCCAGTTCACTAGATCTTAGGCAAATGGCTGAGAAGCAATGTCTTAGGAGAATTAACCAGCCACAAAATCTATAAACCTTAGAATCTATAATAGTTGAGTTAGGCAATCTTTTCCCTGTGTTCAGATTTCCCCTCTATTCAGATTTTTTTTTTTGTTTTTACTCAATGACATTTGTCTGTTCCAGCATCTTACATTGTACTTAGTAATCACATCTCCTCATGCTCCTCTTCCCTATGACAATTCATAATTTTAAAGGTATTTTAAAAATATTATTCTAAGTGAGATCACTACACCTACATTTCATATTTATGACCAGCCACAGACCAACAAGAGTTCTTTGCTGAGTTACTCAATCAATTGACATAGATACATATGACCAAGTAGGACAGCTCACTGTAAAAGAAATGAAAGAACACGAGATTATTGAAGAAATCACCTTGGAAACAGCTCTTTCTCTAGCATTTGCCACTGAAAGCTTTCAGAGGCTTTTATGCATGCCAAAGAGGCAATATTTTTTTGAGAAGAAAAGGCCTTAGCTTTTAATTCAGCTGTAAGATTCTTGAAGAGATGAAGAATGTCTATGCTTGCTATAGGGCAATTTACTGAGAAAACAAAGTCCTTCCAGGAAAACAAAGTACTCCCAAGCCATATGTCTTTGTTTTTATATTTCAAAAAGTGTATTTAATTTAGTGCCCACATAAAAATATTCTTAAAGGAACATTAAGGCATGTCTTTGTATACTAATTAGAATATTACATATCATTATGCATTTATAAGAATGAACATTTCCATTTAGCTCTCTTTTTTGTAAGATTAGCTTTGATATTTTTTTAATATGAGATATGTCTCTGAGTAAAGATTCCATTTTACAATATAAAATAAGAGTTTGACTTGGAATGAATCAATTTCAGGTCATTATGCAGGAATCAATTACGTGTAAGTAGTAATAAAGATTCTTTGCTTGAACAAACTTTAATCAAGTTCTCAATGTTTCTAGGCTCATTTGTGCCCTTCCTTATAAAATTCAGTTTTAGCAGGAACCTCTGACATTCAATGCATGGTTAGGTTTTTTTATCTAGTTGAGTTTCCCTTCTTCCACTGTCCCCCAAGTTCTGCCCTTTCTTCAGCAAGAATCCTGTCTGTTTGTTTGAGTGCAAATCTTCCTTACATCTGCGGTACCATTTAGCAATTTCTCATTCACTGGTCCCATCCTCCTCTTGGGCTTTACATTTCTCCTTATTCATTCTTTATTGGAAATAGACCCTTATCTTTCCCTTGTAGTCAGCCCTATATTAAATGTATTATAGCTAATTCTTTTTTCTTCATTTTTATTAGCATCAATTAGCTATAAAAGGGGTTTTTGCTGGACTTTTTGTGGCTTTTGCCTATAATCCTAGCCACTCAGAAGACTGAGATCAGAGGATCACAGTTCAAATCCAGCCTAGACAAGAAAGTCCATGAGATGCTTATCTCCAATTAACCACCAAACAGTTGGAAGTAGACTTTAGCTCAAGTAGTAGAGCACT